>NC_050575.1:414286837-414370788 GCF_011100635.1 Trichosurus vulpecula | reverse complement strand
TTTTAGATAGTTATTATTATAGCAAGTATTTCTTTACATTAAGCCTAATTTATAATTTGTGTTTTTTGGTAACATATACCTACTATTCACGGTTCTTCAATAGAACTTGTCCAATCACTTTCCCACATGACAACCCTTGACATTTTGAAGAGGGCTGTCATGTCCTTCTAAGTTGTAAAATAGAATTATCAAATCTTGGGGCCAAGATAAGACCTGGAAGAAAGGACTTCATCCCAGTTATTGCCATTATCACCAATTGCATAACTATTTAATTAGTATCCACCCAACTGGGAGGTTGTCACAACCTACTTTGCCTCAGCCCACAGGACCATGTGGTTTGATGACATTGGTGCTCAAAGACCTGCGTCTACTGAATAACACTGAGTTTTGATATTCCAATTATTCCATCTCCCTCCTCTTCTTAGATGATGATCTATTAATACATAATGAAGCAGAAGGAAATAATCTTAACTGGATACTCTTTTTATTGGAGGATGGGCTAGCAAAATGTGTCAAGGCTGTTCATTTTCTCAGGGGGAATTACATGCAGCAATATTGCCTTCCCTAAGTAGCAGCAGATGAGTGACCAGTATTCTTTTTTATCCCTTTCTCTTCTCAGGCTCCATCCTGTCTCTTTTTTATTCTGTCTATCTTCCTTTCTCTCCCTTTCTCTGTATCTGTGTTTCTGTACATCTGTCTCTTTCTCTATGTATTAGTCTCTGTCTCCTGTCCCTTTCTTTCTGCCTCTGTCTCTCTTGGTCTCCCAGCATCTGACCTCCCTTCCTGTCTCTGACTCTTTCTATTTCTTTCTTTCTCTGTGTCTCTATCTTTCTTGTTCTCCTCTTTCCCTCCTTCTCTGTCTCTGTCTCTCTTTGTCTCTCTGTCTCTCTGTCTCTCTGTCTCTGTCTCTGTCTCTCTCTCTGTCTCTCTCTCTGTCTCGATCTTTGTCTCTGTCTCTCTCTGTCTCTGTCTCTCTCTCTGTCTCTCTCTCTTTATCTCTCTCTCTGCCTTTCTCTCTGTCTCTCTGTCTCTCTCTCTCTATCTCTGTTTTTCTGTTTCTCTCTCTCTCTCTCTCTCTCTCTGTCTCTGTTTTTCTGTTTCTGTCTCTGTCTCTCTCTCTCTGTCTTGGTCTTTGTCTCTGTCTCTCTCTGTCTCTGCCTTTCTCTCTGTCTCTCTTTCTCTGTCTCTCTCTCTGTCTCTCTCTTTGTCTCTGTCTCTGTTTCTCTGTTTCTGTCTCTCTCTTCCCCACCCCCCATCTCTATCTCTCTGTCTTTTCTGCATAGTCCTATCCTTCCAAGTCCTCATTAAGCAGTTCTGTATTTGTGGTATTTTTAAGCAACTTTGTATGTTTATTCAACGGGATTTAGCAACCAAGTGTGCAAAGAACATTCTTAGAACACTGGACCTTAAGCTGCTTCAGGTTGTTCCAGTCTGTCTAGAAGAGCTTAGTTGTAGCAGAAGGTACATGCTTGAGGACAGTGACAGCAATATCGCCAGAAAAGAAGGATGGGCCCAAACCATGGGTGGCTTCAAATTCCAGTCTCTGGATTGTGGAATCCAGCCTGTGCACAAGGAGGAGCCATCAACTACTCTTGAGCAGGAAAGTGTGATGAGCAAAGCTGGATTGGAGGAAGTCATCCCTGTTCTGCGGTGCCTTTCTGGGGTTAATGGAGACTGCTTGAAATAGCCGTGAGTCACTCGTGCCGTGAAATAGGCCCATTTGTCAGAAGAAGAGGGAAAGGTGACAACAGCTGAGTGAGCTGGAGCAGCAGGAGTCTCAGTGGGGGCCTGGCACCAGAGTGAGGACGCACATGTGTGCCGTTCAGTGTTGAAAAATAGTTTCCTGCAGCCGTCCATCATTGCAAAACCAGCTCCTTCAAGCATCCAGTGTACATTTTCCTTTGGAGAAAGGAAAAGGATTACAAAGCACCAAGAAGACGGGGAAGTGGGGCTAAATAAATCAGAGGCCAGCTGTTCTAGATGTGAGCAGCCCCGGGGAGGCAGGTGAAGCAGATGCTCTGCGGCCACTGTGAGCTGGATTTATGTGCCCAGGTTCTGTGCACTGGGGGAAACAGTGAGCTGCTGGGAGCTGCTCTGTGGCTCTTCTGAATTCCAGAAACTTTAGCTAAGGAGTTCTGTTTTGTATGGCTGCTGCTAAAGAGGCATGGAGTGGAAGTTGCAGGACCTGACTGGGTTCAGATACTGACCATGCTACTTACAATTATTGTAACCTTAGGAAAGCCCTTTCCTTTCTCTGGATGTCAGTTTCATCCTTTATAAAATGGTGGCATTGGACATGACTGGCCAACGAGGTCCTTTAGAGCTCTGACTCCTGTGGTCCTAAGGCATAATTTTTCCTGACTGGACTTTGCACTCCTTGAGGGAATGGGCACCTCTTCCTTTTCCTCATTGCCTCACCCAAAGTCCTTGTACTGGGCTATGCACACTATAGTGTCTCAACAAATGTTTGGTTGGTTGATTGCCTAATCCTTATCTTAAACACTCTCACACACACTCACATACACAGACAACAGCCAACTTGTAATCATTCATGGATAAAGTGGCCACATTTCAGAAGAGCTGAAGCAATAACACCAGGAAAAAAATCTCATTCTTGTCTCATCTGTTTGTGTGATTGCTTGTGATGAGCATGAGACTATAGAACCGTAGAATTGGAAGGAAGCTGAAAGTTCCTCTTTGAGGCCAGGGCTCACCTAAATCCTGAATCCTGCAACATCTTTGACAATTCATCATCCAGTTTCCACTGGAAGATCTCCAGTGACTGGGAAAGCACTAGCTCCAAAGGCTCTCCATCCTACTCTTGGATACTTCTGATTGTTAGGAAGTTTTTCCTTACATTGAGCCAAAATCTGCCTTCCAACTTCCTTATTTACTGAGAGTTATGGAATTAACCTCCACCCATTGCTCCCAATTTCTTCTTTTTATGTCTGTCTTGAGAAGCTCAGTCCCTCACACAGGGGCTGTAAGGTATAGATGCTTGGGTCTTCTTTGACAGTTGGGTGAATGATATGTGACCTTCAGCTTAAAGGCATTTTAACCTTGTTAAGAGTGAAAAACACTCTTTCAGGGGCTTACTAATGGGTGACCAAACCCCCACTGAATATGTATGTCAGGGCCTTAAACAAAATGTAGAGAGGAGATGGGATGAGATCAACAGATGGAGAGGGTGGACAATTCCTCTTTTTCAACAGAGGAAACACAAGCACAAGATACCTGCTTCCCTTCAAACTTGGCAAGATCGTCTACTCAAACCACAGGAATCATCTGGTGTCCTTGTGGGAATTCATCCAGAAATAATTTCTTGGACATCATAGAACCAAAGAATGTTTCCTTGAGCATCACTGAGCCATGACACTCTCCTTTGGATAATAAAAAAAACGTTCCCTTGGCTAACATGGGATCAAGGAACATTGATGTGGATATCATGAATGGTCTCATGAACATTGTAGTAAGCCATTCAACAAGCTTTTATTAAGCACCTACTATGTGCTAGGTACTGTGCTAAGCACTGAAGATGCAAAAAGAGAAAGGAGAGTCCCTTCCCCCTCAAGGAGTTCGCAATCTAATGGAGGAGACAACGTGCAAACAATGATGTACAAATGAGATATGTACATGATAAATTGGAAAGAATCTCTGAGAGCTTGTTAGCATTAAGGGGGATCATGAAGGCTTCTTATGGAAGTTTGGACTTTAGGTGAACCTTGAAAGAAGCCAGGGAAGTCAAGAGGCAGAGATGAAAAGGGAGAGAGTCCCTGGCATGGGGGACAGTCAGTGAAAACACTAAGAATTGATGGATTCAAGGAAGGCAAAGTGACTGGGGAAAGAAAAAGGAACAGGCATTTATATCATGTCTACTACGTGCCGGTCAATGTGCTAAGTGCTTTTTACAAATGTTATCTCATTTGAGCCTCAAAACAGCCCTGTGAGGAAGGTGCTATTATTATCCTCATTTTACAATTGAAGAAATTGAGGCAAAAAGTAGTTAAGTGGCTTGCCCAGGGTCACCCAGCTAGGAAGAGTCTGAGGCTGGAATTGAACTCAGGCCTTCCTGATTCCAGGCCCAGAGCTCTAGCCACTGCACCACCAGGTGCCTCACTAAGTTGAAGAGCATGTGTAGGGGAATGAAGGGTAAGGAGACTGAAAAGTTAGGAAAGAATCCAGTTATGGAAGGGCTTCCAAAACTTGTGCATTTTATATCTATTAGAAGACATATTTCTATAGAAATGTAGCCTGTTATTAGCCTTATTAGGCTGCTAGAATGTTCCAATGGACATCAGAGAACCATGGGGTATGTCTGTGGGCTTCTTGAAAGAGCAGAATTATTCTATTAATCTTCAGGGACTGTGTCTTTTTGCTCTAGATACCATACAGCCAAGGAATTCTCCTGTGGGCAGTGTAAACTGTTCAACCTCCCCTCTACCACACACCTCCCAACCTGGGGCCAACCTTAGCTCATCACACTCCCCTTGAGGCAAAAATGCATCCTGACAATACCTGCATTTTAGCCTTTGATGACTCTGCTCCCTGTGTTTGGTGTGCCCTCCATCCTCCTTGTGTTCTACAGAATTCTTAAAGGTCCAACTCAAATGTCCCCTCTTGGAGGGAAGAATTCTGTTTGATGTTCAAAGCCCATTATAGTCCACTTGTCTGGTCTTTTTCCATCTTACTCCCCAACACTGGTTCCCTGGCTGTTCCACAAACAAAACACCCAATCTCTCAATTTCCAGCATTTTCTCTGGCTGTCCCCTATACCTAGAATTCTCTCTCTCCTCATCTTTGCCTCCTGGATTCTCTTGTTTTCTTTAAATCTTAACTTAAATCCCACCTTCTACTTGAAGCTTTTCTCAATATCCTTTGATTCTAGTGCCTTCCCTCTGGTAATTATTTCCTATTTATCCTATATATTGTTTGCATTGTATATATTTGTTGGTTTGTTATATTCTCTATTAGATTGAGTTCTTTCATTGAGGGAAGGGACTGTCTTTTGCCTCTTTTTGTAGCCTCAGTGCTTAGCACAGTGCCTTAATAAATAGTAATTGATGGAATACTAATGCATTGTTGGTGGAATTGTGAATTGATCCAACCATTGTGGAGAGCAATTTGAAACTATGCACAAAAGTCTATAAAACTGTGTATACCCTTTGATCCACTAATACTATTGCTCGGTCTGCATCCCAAAGAAATCATAAAAAAGGGAAAAGGACTCAAATGCACAAAAATATTTAGAGCAGCTCTTTTTGTGGTGACAAAGAATTGGAAGTTCCATGACAATTCCGAAAGACTCATAATGGAGAATGCTATGCACACCCAGAGAAAGAACTATGGAGTCTGAGTGTGGATTGAAGCAGACTATTTTCTCTTTTATCTTTCTCGTGGCTTTTCCCTTTTCTTCTGATTCTTCTTTCACAACATGACTAATGTGGAAATATGTTTAATATGATTGCACGTGCACACACATACACACACACACATATAGCCTATATCAGATTGCATGCTGTCTTGGGGAGGAGAGAAGAGAGGGAGGGGGAAAAGTTTAGAACTCAAAATCTTATAGAGGTGAATGTTGAAATCTAAAAGTAAATAAATAAGTACTTGAAAAAACTAAATGTTTATTGATTGATTGAATAAATGTAGTGGGCTAAGCATTATCAGTCTCTTCACAGAGGAAAGCCAGTTCATACATTTCAGATCTTTACATTGAGTCCAAATCTGCCTTTTCCCTTTGTCCTTATTTACTGAGAGTCTTAGATTATTGAACTGCTGAGGAGAGCTAGGTCTATCGAAGTTGGTCATCTGACAATGTTGCTGTTACTGTGTACGATGTTCTCCTGGTTCTGCTCACTTCACTCAGCATCAGTTCATGTAAATCTTTCTAGGTTTTTCTGAAATCCACCTGCTCATCATTTCTTATGGAACAATAGTATTCCATTACATTTATATACCACAACTTGTTCAGCGATTCCCCAGTGGATGGGCATCCCCCCAATTTCCAATTCTTTGCCACCACAAAAAGAGCTGCTATAAATATTTTTGTGCTAGCTCACACATGTTAACTGACTTACTCATTTGTGGTTGTGTATCTCATAGGAGGCAGAAGCTAGGATAGTGCCTAAAGTCTGTGGCTTCCAAATTCTGGGTTCTTTCTATTATGCCCCACTTTCTTTTTCCTAACAGAATGGAAGCTCCAAGGGGGCAGGGTCCAGGTTTTAGCTGAATCTTGTATCTTCCTATTGCCCAGCATGGGCCTCTCCAGGATAGAACGCACTTGATTCATGTTTACTAAATGACCGTATGAACCCTGTCTTCCCAGAAGGCTTGTGTTTGATGGCTGATTCCATACTGGTTCCATCATTCCTGAACAGGGTCCCACAGCTACCCACTGGGTTTGGTTTGGCTGACCTTAGTACTCAGAAGGTTGCCAGGTCACAGAATCACAGTGACCCTAATCCCTGATCCATTCTTATTCCCATATCTGGGCCTAGATCCCAAACCACCCTGTGGAGACCATTCTCACAAAGCTGATAACCCACATTTTTCAAAGGTCATCTTGAGCCCTACAGTTGTGGAAAAGGTTTTTTAACAGAAAGATCCATTGACTCATGACCTCAAGGCAAGTTTAGGCCTTCTGAGTTTGGCTAGAATATGAGTTATTAAACTCCTATAATTCCAGTGCTGGTAGGAGTCCTAAATCAGAGACTTTAAGAGGTGGGAAACCTCAGAAAATAAAATGTTGGAGCTGGGACAGCCCTTAGAACACAGATTGTTTTAGCTGGGAGGGACCTTCTAGCTCCAGACTGTCTGAGCTGGAAAAGCAGTGTCTGAACTGGGCATATCCCGGTCCCTCATTTTACAGATGGGGAACCTGAGACTCAGAGATCCAAGTGACTTTCCTAAGAGAACAGTGGCCAATTGGGGGCTCTAAATGGAAGTCTCTTCCATGGCAATGCCCAGCTCTTTTCATGCCACTCACTTTGGTTTGGATCCATCTATGGTGGATTGAGAGAGAAACATGAAATTGATTCTCCCAGACTACCTGTTGCCTAAAGGAATGGGACAGCTGGCAATACAAGAAGTCTGTCTTTGGGTCCCCCAAAGCCTTCCTCCATTGAGGTCTCCCCTCCCCTCACTTTATCCAACCCTGGAGAATTCTTATTCTCAGAGCAGCACTTGCAGGCAGCCATTGTTCTGCTCGTGTCTTCATAGTCATCTTTCCTGACTCATCACCTGGAAATTCCTCTCCATCCTCTATGATTCATCTCCATTGAGTCCCTCTACAGAATCTTTCCTTGATATTCTGAGCTGTAACACACTGCCCTGGTATCTGATATTTTGTCCCTCTCTCATGAGGTCTTCATGAAATATTATTAAGAGGTACCATTCCCTAATAGTTAGATTTCTGGACTTGAAGTCCAAAGATCCGGGTTCAAATCTCACCTCTGACAGTTATAAGCTATATGAGCCTGGGCAAGTTACTTTGTCTTTAACTCTTAGTTTCTTTGTCTATAAAATCATAGACTAAGAAGCTCAGTGATTCTCATGAGGCAGTTAGGTGGCTCCATGGATAGATCACGAGGCTTGGAGTCAGGAAGACTCATCTTCCTTAGTTCAGATTTGGCCTCAGGTACTTACTAGCTGTGTAGCCCTGGACAAGTCACTTGACTCTGTTTGCCTCAGTTTCCTCACCTGTAAAGTGAGCTGGAGAAGGAAATGGCAAACCCTCTAGTATCTCTGCCAGGAAAACCCTAAATGGGGTCAAAGAGTCAGATACAACTGAAAAAATGGCTAAACAACAAGATTCCCACCCAAGACTTGTTGTGAAGTCTCCAATGAGAGAACAGAGGTTAAGGTCCCCACCAACCTTAAAGCGCTTTGTAACTGTGAGCTATTTGGATGGATTATCCTGACCTCTGTGTGTACTAAGTACTGCTACTAGTTTGGGAGATCTGGGACTTTGTCAACTAACTTTTGTGTCTCCCCTCTATTGGCTGGCTTATGTCATAGTAGATGTTTTCTAAATGTTTGTTGATTGACAAAATGAATGAATGAGTGAATGAATGAATAAATGAGGCAGTGAAGCATAGCATAGCAAATCTTGCTTCAGACAGTTTCCTGCCATGTCACCTGAATTAAGTCCCTTCACCATCTATTCCAGTTTTCTCTGAAATGAAAGCCATTAGCTTCACATCCATGAGCTTTCCAACGTCTCACTGTCCTTCAGCCCAGACTATATGTGGGGGAGGGGGAGAGGATGTGGCCATTTGGCAGCACCAAGAAGAGGTTGCTTAGTGTGTGTCTTTGGGGGACCTGCTATTGTAGCAAGAAGGCTCTGGCTCCCTCCCCCAGACCCAGGCAGGCTACATCTCCCCCTCAGGGTTTGAGGGTGCTCGAAGGGTTGGGAATGTTTCTTTTCTCTATTGTTCTAAGCTGGAGTCTTCCTCCATGTTCTCTCCATTTTTAGGGACCAGTCACTAGCTGCCCAGATCCATTTAACACCACGTAACAGCAATTAGCTTGAACTTTTACAAAGAGATGTTTTCTTAGAAAATATAGCCAGAACAAAGTGCAACTATTTTCTCCAAAGCCCAGGGACTTGGTCTCCCTCCCTTATATCACATCACTCTCTGGGTAGAGTAGACTTCCTTTTCACAATATTCCAAGATAAAGTGGGTCCCAACAAGGTCACATCTAGAGAGTGAACATGACTTCCAAATAAGTCCTTCACCCAGGTACCCTGACCTGGGTTCAGGTGCTCATTTTTTGCTCCTGGGGGCATTGATGTTCTGCTAGTTGTGGAACTCTTCCAAGATTCTCATGGCTGGCTCTCCCAACCTTTCAAAATTTCAGTTTCCTTTGGGGCTCCAATATCCTTTACTTAGAACTGAAAAAGAACAAATATAGAGGCTGAGTGGAGATCCTTTTTACAAGGTGATATGGTCTCAGGGGGTAGAAGACTCCAAGCCCTGTTCACTTATAGTATTGTCACTCCTCAGAAGTGGTGACAGAAGAAGTCACTGAGATCCCACTAAGACCAAGAGTGCTGAGACAATGGCCAAAGGCAAGATGCCTCCAAAGCCATTCAAAGAGCTGGAACATTCATTTCTGCTCCCTGGTCTTTCTGGAGCACTTCCACTGAATATCATCATGACTCTGGAGCAGGTTCCCCAATGTATCTACATGGAGAGGTGCCATTAAAGACACACAGTGTATGCAGAAACCACCATTACACTTGAATCCCAACCTAAGACTGATGTACAACAGAAGAATATTATTCATAAATCAATATTTGCTTCTGACTGGCAATAAATGTGGTATTCTATCAAGGACTTCAAATATTTCTATCCCTCAATATTATTTGTTTAATAAATAGGGTTTTCATGGTTCAAGAAAATCTTAGCTTCTGTTTCTATTCCCCTCTATGAAGTCCCTTATGCAAGTGGAAGGCAAGCAGGGAAGTTCTTCTACCCCCACCCTATTTCATCACAGAAGGGCCAGACACCTGGATAGAATCCCTAACCCAATCAAAAGTGTAACCTAAGTCAATTCATTTTAATATGTTTGAGAAGATTAAAGGAGTTTGATAATTGTGATTGGCTAAAAAAAAATAAGAAATACCTCTTGACCTTGGAATAAAAATAAGTCCCATCTATCCATGAGCTGAGTCGAGGTGAATTGATCTAGTAGTTGAAGAGCTTTAATCATCTTTCTGTGAGTCTCTTTCTCATTCTCTGTCTCTGTGTTTCTATCTCTGACTCTTTCTTTCCCCTGCCTCTCCTTACCCCTGCTTCTTGCTCTCTCTGTCTGTCTGTCTGTCTCTCTCTCTCTCTTCCTCTCTCTCTCTCTCTCTCTCTCTCCCTCTCTCTCATTCTCTCTCTCTCTTTTCCTGTCCCTACCCCCACTTCAACAACCCTCACAGACAATGTGATTCGGAAGAAGAGACCAATAGTAAACAAAATAGCAAAAGAGAAAGAAAATACATTTGGATACAGAAAGACAGTCATTGGAGGCAGGAACTGGCTTCCAAGAGGATGACCCCTTGGACCATAGAAAAGAAGCAGCCTGCAGACTCACTGTCCCTCCCCCCAGCCCTTTCAGCCCATCAGAGAATTGCACCTAAGGTGTATTTTATGTGGTATCTATGGAGAGAGAGGAATTCCAGTTACTTGGTACTGTCAGTGATTCCTTTCCCACATATTTTATTTACTCATGTGCCCCATTACTATTTTATCCTAATCTTTAGCCCACTCTTCTGATAGGCTTTTTTGTTTTGGTTAGTGGAAGAATATTTCCGAGGCTTGAGAAAGTGACAGAATGCTTTGTATCAACAGTTCATTTTAGTAAATACCTTTGCTGAAAGATAATTGTCAGGTTGATTGTCAATGGAAAACATACCAGTGGGGGCTTAGGAGTGACAGTAGCAAAAAAAATCAGACTTTTGGAGTCAATCTTATAATCCTGAGTAGGAGCAGTCAGCTGCCCTCTGGAAATATAACCTGTCGATTGGGGAAGGAGTCACAGAGGTAACACTACAAAAATATTATTCCTGTTTGTACAGAAGATACACTTGAGGCTCAGAGAGGTGGATAACTGGCCTGTGGCCACATCTGTAGTATCAGAATTGAGTCTTGAATCCAGATCTCCTGATTCTAGGCTCAATACCCTTTCTACCACACAACGCTTAATAATGAAAAAGCAACCCCTGTTCCCCAAATGATCACAAATCTTGAGTTAGAGAGTCTGTTACGTACTTGGCCTATGACCTCATTGAAATCTTTCAGAGTCAGTCTGGGCTAGTGAAAATAATAGTAGAGTTTGGAGACAGAACACCTGGGCTTGGACTAGGCCTTGGCTGCTCCAGCCTGGGGAACCTAAAGCAACTTGCTTACCTTCTCTGAACCTCAACAGCATCACCCTTCGAAGGAGCAGTTTGGGTGAGCTCACCTAAGGTACTCTCTAATTCTCAACATAATGTGTGCCTGTGATCTCTAAGATTCCTTCCCATTCCAAATCCTATAATCTTACACCTTTTCCTCTTTGGGTCCTAGGATCAAAACTCAGAAGGGTCATTAAGGACCCTTTAGCTCAAACCCCATCACTTCACAGAAGGAGCTGAGTGATCTGCCCAGGATCAGCCAGGCACAGAGGAACCAACAAATGGATCACTGGTCAGAGTTATTGAACAGGATCATGGCAGGGTGTGCAGACTTGGAGGCACAAAGCTCCCAAGGGATAGATGACACAGGGGGCGTGAGGGTGGCTGCTTTGGTGGACATCTTCCTGAAGGTGGATCTCGAAGCCCCTGCTTCTGAGCTCTGGTTGGGAGTGTGTATGCTCCTGGCAAAGGCTGCTGATCTCAGGAATGCATTTTGGACCCTGATGGAGTCTTTCTGACGTTCTGAGATTAGGAATCACATAATCAGTCCCGCTTGTAAAGAGCAGATATTTTATCTGGACAAAGTTGCCATGGTTTTTCCAAGTGGGGCTGTAACCAGGCAGGCAAGTTGGCACTTGATTGCTCCTCCGAAGGCAGAATTCTTAGAAATGGGAGCAAATCTTGACTTCTTTTGGCCAACAACTGTCCACGAGACATGGCAAGAAGATACTGAACTATCTTTGCTAGGATTTAACAGAGTTAAGCATCGGGGTGTTCCAACAGGGCCTCAGGCCTTTGGGAGGGGAAGGGGGGAGGGTAGTCACGTGGCCCCTTCTCAGCCTCTGCCAATGAGCTCATCAAGGATGGCCTCTTTCCTTCCCAGACAGCCCCAAATGATCTTGTTTGCTAGTCCTTTTCAGCTGTAACAGTCTAGATTCTGTGAAATCCATCTGGGTTGAGACGAAGCAGCCTTGGGGCAGAGCACATGATTCACATTTGTAATGGGTATTCCCTTAGGACAAAATGACCTTTTTTTGTGCTGGGGCTCCTAGATGAGAGACAACCTAGTCTAGGGAAAGAGAAGCTGACTGATCTAGGAGTCAGACAATCTGGGTTTGCATCCCAGCTCTGACGATTACAAGAGGTCTACATCTGAGGATAGTGGGGATGGCAGTGATGAGGAATGAGGAGGAGATGGGGATGGCAAGGGAGTAAGGTTGATGATGGAGGGTGATGGTTATGACAAGGACAGTGACAAATTACTTAAGGTTGATAAAGGACTTTCTTCACAACAACCAAGAACTACTAAATGGGGCTGGTTTGGAGAGAGGGTTGTCTATTTTGGTTGATGCCAAGGTCCTTGAATGGCAGAGGAATTTGGACTTCTCATGGAGGAGGGGAAGGGAATAGGGGATAGATCACTTAAAAAAGCCAAATGACTAAATTTACAATTTTGCTAAGGGCCAGTTCTACATTGTGGGTGTGAACTCTGGAGCCTAGGATGGAGAGGGAGGAATGGTGAAGACTGAGTCTAAGGGCAGGAGAAGAAATGTGCATGGAGGGGTGGGGGTGGGGATGGCATCTTGGTATAAAAGATGCCTAGTTCTAGGGAGTGAAAGGGCCCTCATTGCCTGGCTATCTTCCTGTCCTTCTATGTATTCTGTTCTTTGACAATCCCCCCATCCCTGACACATAGATGACTCCCAGCACCAGGCGTTGAGCCCCAGTATTGAGGACCTGAGATCACTCCCACTCCAGACTCTTGCTGCTGATGTGACTGCCTCTGGATAGATCACTTTCCTGCTCTGGGCTTCAGTAAAATGGCAGTTGGAATAGCTGGGTTCTGAAGTCTCCTCTATCTACAGATTATGGATCCCATGTTGTTGCTTCCTCTGGAAGCCCTCTAGGATTTTATCTGCAGCCCCAGCGGGCCTCTCATGCACTCCAACACCCACAGCCCTCTGCCAACACCCTGTGTACCACACACACACACACACATATGTGCTCTGTCCCACAATCTGCGAGGTCTTTGAGAACAGAGCGGGGGCCTCAGCAATCCCTTCCCATGGTAGGAGACAGGTGGGGGGGTGGTGCTTGTAAGCTCATTTTGTTGTTGATTTGGTCTCTGCCTCCCCCACCAAGGCAGCACCTTCCAAATAAGAGAACACAAGCAGGATGAACAGAGCACTGGCCTTGGGGTCAGGAAGGCCTCGGCTCCCATCCCACCTCCCCCAAAGACCAGCTGTGGGGGCCGTCTTCAATGAGCCACTTCTCTCTCTTGGTCTCAGTTTGCTCATCTGTGAAATGGGAAGACTGAACTCCGTGGCCTGCAGGGCTTTGTAGTTCAAGATCTTTGATCCGCTTGCTCTGTGATCCTGGCCATCTCCTCACTGCTGCCCACCATCTAATCCTTATTCATCCCCTGCCTACTCCCAACCCTGCCTGGCAACCCTGGACTCTACCCCTGGGTCCCTCTAGAAGATGATGGCAGAACTTTCTCGCTTACACCAGCCATGCTCTATCCCCTTCCCTCCCCATTATAGCTCCTTTTTATGGGTTGTGTTCTCCATGTGAATGTAACTCCCTTGAGGGGTAGGGACGTATTTCTCACATGTATCTGTATCCTTTGTGCTTAGTACAATGTGTGGCACATTATAAGTGCTTACAATCAACCAATCACTCTCTCTCTGTCTCTGTCTATCTCTTTTCCTGTCTCTGTCTCTCTGTCTGCCAGGACAATGACAAGAACAAGGTAGCCCAGGTTCTGGCACTGGACACCAGAGTCCTGTTGAATACCTGTCTGCAGTCGAATATGCTTTCACCTCCAAATGCTCTTGGGACCATTTAGCTTAGTCGGGCCTTACACCATGTTCTCTGCAGACTCATCCTCCCCCACAGCCTTTGCTGTTTATGAGATTATAGCCTTTGCCATGTTCTCCTTTCCTCATCCATAATGTTTTACAAATAATGAGTTCGTATTCAAACTCAGTGTTGCTTTTGGCCCACCGTGTCTCTCCGCGTGGCAAGGAGATCAAATGCTTGCTGAATGATGCAGTTTCTGGGCTGTCTTGGCCTTTTCCTTATTTACATCAGCTAATCTTCTCTAAGATAAGATGGAGAGTCAACATGGAGTAGTTAACAAAGAGCTGGACTTGGAGCCTCCAAGAGATGGGTTCAAGTCCCGACTCTGACCCCTACTGGCTACATGACCTTGGGCAAGTGCCTTCCCCTCTAAATGACCCAGCAATCTCTGTAAGACTTTAAGTTGGAGAGTAGAGAGTGACTTGCATTGGTGGAGGGAATTTCCTCACCTGGGAATTCTCTATGCCAGTATTCCCAAGGCTAAAGAGTTCACCACCTTATGGATTTAATTTATTCTGACCTTGTTTCCAAGCCTTCCCATGCTTAGCAGGGCTGGGTTTCAGCCAATAGACCAGGTCTCTACCCCTGGAAGCAAACTTGAAGGAACCTTTCTTTCTTAGAGGGTGAATTATTGCTATTTGTCTTCATGTCATTATTGATATTATTGTTACCGCCATCACCATTGCCACCACTCCCATCTTTTTATGGGGTTTAGATAAAAACAGTCCTGTCACAAGCCTCTATACCATTATCATTCTCATGTAACACCAATAGAACAGCCGCTGGCATTGATATTGAGTCTGCTGAGGTTGGCAAAGCACTTCACGTGTATATTGTCTCATTTGAGCCTCACAACATCTTAGGAAGAAGGTGCTAGCATCATCTCCATTTTGCAGATGAGGAAACTGAGAGTCAGTGATTTGTTCAGGGTCACCTGGCTTGGCAGTTCAGGTCCAGCACTCTATGGGCTACACTACCTTGATGACTCTCATTTAAATGTTCCCCAGACTATGGCCCATGTGCAAGTGAATGCAACAACTATTTTCTGTAGCTGAAAGAAAGTGTTAGGATGTCAATGCAATCTATGTAGGTGCACAGAAAAAGCCCTCAGCACCATGAGGTCTGAAGGGGATTAGAATAGTGAGCTGGGATGATGGTGAGGATGATGATGGTGATGATGATGATGATGATGGTGATGATAAAGAAGAAGAAGAAGAGGAGGAGGAGGAGGAAAGAGGAGGAGGAGGAGAAGGAGGTGGAGGAGGAGGAGGAGAAGTAGTAGTAGAAGAAGAAGTAGAAGAAGAAGAAGAAGAAGAAGTACGAGGAGGAGGAGGAGGAGGAAGAGGAGGAAAGAGGAAAAGGAGGAAGAGGAAGGAGGAGGAGGGAAGAGGAGAAGGAGAAGGAGAAGAAGAAGAAGAAGAAGAAGAAGAAGAAGAAGATGATGATGATGATGATGATGATGATAGTGGTGGTGGTGAGAATGAGGATGGTGAGGATGAGGATGAAGATGATCGTGGTGATTAGGATCAACCTTTTCTGGCTTTCCCTCCTGCTAGTGCCCTCCCTCCCAAATTAGCTTGTATTGAATACTTGATATCTATTTGTACTTAATCTCTTTTTGTTCATTCTATATATACTTATTTATGCCCCTGTTGTCTCTCCAGTTAGAATGTGATCTTCATCAAAGAAGGGATTGTTTTATCCATTGTCTTTGTGTCTTGACACATAGTAGGTGCTTTATAAATACACGCTTGATTAGGAGTTGTTATCTCCTATATCTGTATCTTATTCCTACCCTCCCCCACCCTGGTTGCAGACTGTAAACTTCATGAGTGCAGAAACTGCCAAACTGCATATCTGCTCAGCTCTGAGGACCCTCTCTGAGCACCTTGTGCCCTATAGGTCCTTTATGACTGTTGGTTAAATTGGATGGAATCATGTTAATTCAGAGACCAAGGAATCCCCCAACGGGGTTGCTGAGAGATGAGACAAGACAGATAGGTTGGAGGTTGGTAGATGAGGTTGGAGACTCCAGAAGGCCTTGAATGGCAAGCTAGCTTTTAGGGTGCCTTTATCCCATCAAGTCTGAGAAGCCCAAGGCAAGGGGAGGCTTTACTTTGCCTAATAACATTATGAGAATGGATGCAATGGAGATAGATGACCTTTGTGGTCTCCTTCAGCTCTGTCTGTCAGTGTACCTATAATCCTTGGCTTCTTAGACAATAGAATGAAGTAGAACATGCTCTTACCAATGATAAGAACCAATTATGACTCCCTTGGGCATCTCAGGGGGCTGAGGATTCCTGAAGTTTTATTGCATGTACCTGCCTCCCACTTCTCCTACCCTGCCTTCCACATCACCTCTTTCCCCTCTGGAATATTACACCTTCCAAAGCATTTTTCAAACAAACCTACACTCAGGGACCAATTCATAAGGCAATTTGCTCTAGTCTGTGGGACTCGAGGCCCCAAATGCCTCAGCTAACAGCCAAGACTTCCGCACACATTGGAGAAAGTCTTGTAATACAAACCAGCTGCTGAGAACATGTCTTTAAATAAATTGATACCAAATTTTCCCTGCGTGTTTCTGTGATTATACTCTTTAAACCGGCACCACTGACTTTAAACTTGGCTGTCGAAAGCAGCTTGAAAGAGAAGCTAAAGACAAATCCCAGCTGGTGTTTCTCTGGCAGGTCTCTTTGGGAGGAGCCAAAATGCCTTCCTAGGGAACACCACCCCCCCATGCACACACCTCACCTGTCCTTGGCATCATCCCCTTCTACAAATGGGGAGGTGGAGGCACCTACTCTCCATGTCTTGGTCTCAGTTCAGGAGGCAGAACTGGCATTATTGGGACAGGCCCTCATCTTCTCCTCTTATGTGGGTGACCTGGGGTCTTAGAGGTGATGCCAGCACACCGTCAATGCTAACATGTCTTACAAAGCTTCAGTTAATGGCTCAGGGACAGACTGTGCCTGTTGTCTAAGGCCCAGTTTAAACAGGGTCAGAGAAACTCATCGCTGGAGTATGACAATGGGGTTTTGTTTTGTTTTGCTTTTTGGCTGCAGTTCTTGGTGACCCTCTACTGAGCTACTCCCTCTGTGAGTGCAGCCCAAGCATGAGCCAGCTCCACTTAGTGTCTGCAGGATGGGAGGCTCAGGGGCTACAGACAATCAGTTCCATTTTAATAGATAGATAGGTAGACAGACAGAGAGACAGACAGATTGACAGCCAGACAGATAGAGAGATAGATAGAGAGATAGAGAGATAGATAGAGAGATACTAGAAATAGGGATGGAGGGGGAGAGGGAGAGAAAAAGGGAGGGAAAGAGGGGGGAGGGATGGAGAGGGAGGGAGAGGGGGGAGAATGGGGAGAAAGGGAGAGAGGGAGAGGGGGGAAAGGAGGGAGGGAGAGAAAGAGGGAGAGGGAGACAGGAGACAGAAGGAGAGAGAGAGAGAGAGAGAGAGAGAGAGAGAGAGAGAGAGAGAGAGAGAGAGAGAGAGAGAAATATTAAGTATTTATTCTACAATATGTCCAGTGTTAATGGGGATGCAAATGCAAACAAACAAAACAACCCCTATCCTCAAGGAGCTTATATTCTGTTGAGGGAAGACAACACATAAAAGGAAAAGCAGTAAGAGGGAGGGAGGGAGGGCAGAGATGGCACATGACAGAAGTCATGAGGGAATTGGGCTGTGAAGAAGGCTCTTCCCAAAAATCGTGGCCCCAGGGAGGGAGTCACTATCATTGGTCTGAATCATCAAGAGTCCATTATTCATATGTCTGTTGCCCAGATTTAAAAAACCGTCTCACACCATGAGCAAAGCAGTTTGACGACAAAGGTTGTCTTCTGAACTGGAGGCTAGGTTTTTTCTCTTTGACTCCAGGCAGAACCAGGAGCAGTGGGGGTTATATAGAGGAAAATATAAGGGAACTTAATACTCTTGGACCAGATCAGATGGCTTTGGAAGAAGTGAGTTCCCCTTCAGTGGAGGTCACTGAGAGAAGGGTAGTAGTTCCAGTCCAATACAACAATTATTAAGCATTATAGGTTAGGTACCACATTAGGCACAAAGGACAAAACAAAAACACTGTGCCTGGCCTCATGGAGAGTATATTTTACTACAACACACATAAACAGCTAAACGTGCACAGGATTATTGGGTAAGGAGGGAGAGATCAGAAGACATACCTTCTGATGGGGCCCATGATCTAGGGAGCCTAAGAAGCAGAGCTGAGGACAGAGGGCATTACAGATGTGAGGAGACAGCCAGCACAGACATGACAATGGGAGAAGAATTGTTTGTGAGAAACAGCAAGAAGCCAGCTTGTCTGGAACATAGACTACAGGAGGGGGAACAGAGAGTGTGATAAGCCTGCAAAGGTTGACTGGAATGAGATGGTGGAGAGCTTTCAATGACCTAAAGAGGAATATCCATTTTATTCCAGAGGGAATAAGGAATCCCCACGAAAGCTGGGTCTTTAAATAGGTGATAATAATGACAAGAAGTATATTTCCCAAACTATAATGTACCTATAGTAGGACACACAAGAAAATCCAGAATCTCTGGGGTTCAAAAGTCTAAAGTCCAAATTACACCCCAGCAAAAAACTCTGTTGACATTCCCAACAAGTGATCGATCATCCAGCCACTGCTTGAAGGACTCCAGGAGGGGTTAACAGATTTAGATCTGGGAAGGATTTAGAGGAAAGCTTGTCTAGGCCCCTCATTGAACAGATGAAGAAATGGAGGGCCAGAGCTGTCACAGGACACACAGTGAGGGAGTACTTAGAGGGAGTGTGGAATGGGCAAAGGCTTCTGGATTTGCAGTTACAAGACCTGTGTTGAAATGTAGGCTCTGCCACTTACTATCTGTATGACAGATGACTCATGATTTCTCTGGGTCTTATGGATAAACTAAAGAGATTGAATGAAAGGATCTCTACAGTCCCGTCCAGCTCTAAATCTCAGCTCCCAGGAATAGAATGGCAGCAGGAAGACTAGAATCATATTTTTATCCCCAGTTTTTGTTGAGACCTATTCATATGTTTAATTCAATCTTTAAAAATACCTCTGACTTTGTTGATTTGGATGCCCTGTCCCCAAAACCAGATCCCACCCATTTTGGGTCTGTCCTCAGTCTTCACAGGCATCTGGACCCAGAGTTCAGCTGTCTGGTGATGACCTCTCCCACGTTGGCCAAGATAGCTCTCAGGCGACACATGCCCATAATAGCTTCTGGAGAAGAGGCAAGTTCTGCGGAGGCCTGAGTCAAAAGTTCTCCTGCCTGGTTTGAGGGGTATAATCATACTGTTACTTGTGCCAGGGTTTGAAAAGATGTCTGACACTGGGGCCATATTCTCCTCCCATCTCTCCAAAGCCCAGCTTTTCTGCCACCTGGGAATCTGATAAAAAATGAAATCCTCAAGACTTGTCCACCCAACCTCCCCTCTTATTCCTGCAACTCCAAGAGAACAGTGCTAAGGGGGAGCCCTGGAGGAGAGCCCTGGCTCAGAACCCCTCCTCCTGGGCCCTTAACCTTGAATAAGGCATCCTGGGCAGCTGTTCACTCAGGGATCATGTAGCCTGGTTCAGAGACCTGAGAGGGAAGGAACCAGGACCTAGCAAAGGCTGACTCCAACGATAGTGCAAAAGCTGTTCCCAATTTCAAGGCTAGCTGACGTCTGCTTCCCTGGTATGCAGTCAAACATGTTTTCCATCTAGGAAATTATAAAGGCCACAAGCAGTTTACATTGCCCATTAGCATGTGTGCCTTACAGAAGACAGTGTTCCCTGTCCACCATTCACAGGAAGACTTATTGGATGATTCCTTCTTTCCTTCCTCCCTTTGCTCCCCTTCCTCCCTTTCCTCCCCTTCTTCCCCTTCCTCTCCTTCTTTCTCTCCTTCCTTCCTTCCTTCCTTTCTTCCTTCATCCTTCCTCCCTCCCTTTCTTTCTTCCTTGCTTCTCTCCTTTCCTTCCTTTTCTTCCATCCCTCCTTCCCTTCCTCCCTCTCCCCTTCCTCCCTCTCTCCTTCCTTCCTTCCTTCTTTTCTTCCTCCCTCCCTTCCTTTCTTGCTTTTCTCCTTTCCTTCCTTCCTTCCTTCCTTCCCTCACTACTTCCCTTCCTTCCTTCCTTCCCTCCCTACCTCTCTTCCTTCCTGCATCCCTGCCTCCCTGCCTTCCTACCTTGGGAGCTGGTGTTAGTGAATGAAAGACAAATGATGACCCAGAAAAGACTAAGAAGGAGTGGTGAGACAGGTAGGAAGGGAATCAAGAGAGAGGAGAGTCATGAGAACTCAGAGAGTGGTACCCAAGAGCCAAGGGTGGTCAATGGTGTCAAAGGCTGCAAAGAGACCAAGAAGGATGAAGATTGAGAAAAGAGCAGAAGATCTGCAAATTAGGAGACCATCAGTGAGGTGGAAGAGAATTGATTCCAGCGATGGATGAGGTGAGAAGGTGGCATACTGGGAGATGAGACGTGAGGGAGGTGAAGGTCCTCCCACTCTCCTCCTTCAGACTGTGAACCCGTCAGAGCAGGGACTGAATTTTGCCTTCATCTGTATCCCCAGTGCTTGCACAGTGCCTGGCATATACTAGGTGCTTAATAAATGCTAGCCCACTAACTGGGCATGCATGAGACAGATCTTCACGGAGCATGTCACACAAAATTCCTTCTTAAGACCCCAAACACAAATCCCAAAGGGGTGGATCTGGGTTGAAACTTACATCTCAAGCACATAGAAAGAAATTTTTATCTTGGAAAAGCCTCTGAGCTTCTCTGGATGGGTCTAAGTCTGTATCATTGCCCCAGCACAACTGGCTCAGATGATGTTAGTGCTGACCCTGATCCAGTCACACACTGGCATCAGCCACAGGGCAATCGAACTTGGTTATATGCACATCTGGATTCGTCTGCTTCTTATAGAACATGGACGAGCAGTGACTTGTTTCTCACGTTGGATGCAGAACTTGAGACAACCTGATTCACACCCCTCATTTTACAAATAAGCAGACTGAGAGGAAGTCAGTGGAACTGTATTCTGCACACCTCCTGCTTTTACTCATCTGGGAATGTCTTCTAGTGTTCTAGTAGAACCTAAGCTTCCTAAGAACAGGAACTGACTCAGTTTTGTCTTTGTATCATAGTACAATGTCTGGCACATAGTAGGTGCTTTCCCCTGCATCACTATGCCTTTCCTCCCATCTTAACTTCTATTTAATCTTACTACACACATTTCTTCTTCAGGGAGTTTGTTTAGCAAACTGGACTATTTGTGTGACCGCCTTTTTGTCTTGCCCTCTTCTAACTCCATGTCTCTCATGCAGACCCACATCCCTTGAATTGATGTCCCTATCTTTAAAAATTCTAAGCTTCAAAATTGTTGAAGGAATGTAAAATCTATCAGCATTCTCTAAATATTAGTACCTGGGAGTGAAGTACTTTGCCTCACCCTAGTTAAACTTTTCTCAACCAATCATTGGGAGACCATGGTAAAGGAATGATGATGTGAATAAGGAGTCTGCCCACCTCTTTTTATGACTCTAGGGGAGGGGGGAGGAGGGGCTGCCAACAGTTTTCAAGAATGTGGTATCTGGAGGAACAGAATTTGTTGGCTATAAAATTTATTGTTGTCAACAAGTTTGTGGATAAGAAACTGGAGTTTACATAACAAAATGGGTCATGAATGAATCATGTTGGAGTAGAACTAGGGATAATCAGGGCTGATTAGAAGAGGGGTGATGGGTCAGGAAGAGGGAATGAGACAATAGACCTAAGATGGTCCTGGGATTATAGAGCCAGTCCACCAGGAAGTAGCTTGGCATGGTATCCACTGTTGATCTGTGGCTCCCAGAATTCACTGTTCCAAACAGAGCCTGACCATGGGTATTTGGGTGTGGATCTCCAGGATGTTTTCTCCACGGATCTCCTTGATCACTTAAAGCAGATGTGGAAAAGACTCTAGGAATAACATTAAATGAGATTGAAGCTGGAGAGTAGTAGACCAAGGCTTGATATGAAGAAAACATTCCTATCCACTTCTCAAAAACAGAATGAACTGCTCCAGGTGGTAGTGGTAGATTCTTGCTTGTTTTGCATCTTCTGGTAGATGCTGGAGGACCATTAGCCAGGGTGCTATAGAGACCTTGCCTGGTTCACACAGAGACAGGACCACACAGGACAGACAGAGATCTTTTCTAAATCAGAGATCACATGGTTCTGTGATCTATCATAGACAGTAATGGGGTTACATGGAATCAAAGAACTCAACTGATTACCTACCCCCTGACCTCAGATTGGAAAGGGGCCTCAGAAAGCATGGAATAAAACCCTCTCAAAAACATCGATGAAAAGCAATCCTCCAGATTTTGGTCATGAACCTCTGGAGAGGAGTAATCCCCTCCTTCTTGGGGCAGTCCCCTCCACTTTGGGACAGGTGTCGTGCTCAGAAATGCTTCCTGACATCGAGCTTAAATTTTCCTCATAACTCCTGGTTCTTCCCTCTGGGTTCCACCAGAACAAGCGATCTCTTCGCTCATGACAATTCTTCAGACACTAAGGATTGCTATTGTGTTCCCTCCTCCTGGCTCCAACTCTTCTCTTCCCCAGGCTAAGCACCCCTCACTCCTTCAGACAATTTTCTTATGGTGTGATCTCAAAGCCCTTTGCCATCCTGGTCATCTTCTCTGGATGGTTTCTAGTGCTCTAATGTCCTGATACCCAAAGAGTGGAAATGATTGACCCAAGGTCACACATCAAGACAGCGTATATGTATAATGTAGGTCTTCTGGATTGACTCAATGAGCCACAAAAGAATGGAAACATCCAGGTGAAGGGCAAAGGTGAAAAATAAGATAGATGTTGAGCTGTCCATGATAATGACCAAGTAAAAAGATACTCATAACCCAAAGTGGTTCCAAAGACTGTCATTAAAATGGACCAAAAGTTTGTGCTATGGAAATCCCAGCACTGGCTTTTTTGAGCCAGTCAGAGGTTGCTTTTGGCCCCCTCTGCTTTTGATGATGATGCATAAGGAGTGAGCCCCTCCCTGTGATGCCCAATAATTCATGTGGGGATGGATGGAGGGAATCAAGTTTCCATCTATATAGTGGGTCAGAATCCCCTTATTCCAATCCATTCCCTCACCTTAGGGGTAAAGGGAATGTGCAGGCTTGGATCCTAACAGGACAGAAAAGAACTAGGGTGTTTTGCCTGGAAGTAGTAGTTCAGGTTTCAGAACATAAAGCTCCTCCAGCCCTCCTCTTTGCATCTGTCTTCATGGCAAGGGATCAGAGGTTAGCTTCTTGGAGCTTTTTTCTGTTGATTTTTTTCTCTTCTTTTCCACTGGCCCATGAGGTAGCAGCAATCTCAACCAACACTCTTTCCTAAGTTCTTTCTCTGCCAAATGATAGAAAAGTAAGGGAGGCTGGGAGATCTCCCACCTCTTCCATGGACAGAGGTAGACAGGTTACTCTCTTGATGAAGAGGAGACTGTGAAAAACTTCCTTCCCCTTTGTCTCTTTTCTCTTTTGCCATCTCTGCTAGGAACTAGAAAGTCTGGAGGGGTTTGCTTGGACAGGTATCGATTATAATCCTATTTAATGGAAAAATGTTGCATCTTATTTTTTCACGGTTCCTGTTAAGGATTGTATTTGCATCTCATAGGACTCATTGTTAACCCATCTGTATGTTCCATGAGGGGATTGGGCTTGTGATTTCCATAACATAGAGATTTCCCAGGTGAGTAAACTTCCTCCATCAAGGCAAACCAGCATTTCTCTGAAATGTGCAGTCTTAAGATGGAGTGGTTCAGGACAACACAGCCAGTAAGTGTGGCAGGATTCTAACTCAGGTCCTCCAGAAGTTAAGAACAGTTATCAATTTCTATGCCATTGAACTTCCTCCTGACCTAAGTTTTTATAAAATCCTCTGGATTTGTGAACTAGACCAGATCAATCAGAAGGATATGCAATATTAAAAACCTGAACATATGATATGTGACCACTTTGTGCCAAGCACTGTACTAGGCCTAGGGATGCAATATGGTGGCAAATGAGAGCAGACCCTGACTTCAAGGATTTTCCATTCCAGGCAATGTATCAGGCTTACCATAATGGAAGCAGTTCCTATTAGCCAGGCACTGTGCTAAGGACCAGGGATTCCAATATAAGCTAAAGAAAGTCAGTCCCTGCCTTCAAAGAGATTCCATTCTAATGGAGAACAAACAAAACATATAAAAGGGAGATAAAAAGCTGGGGGGGGGGAGGGGAAATAAAAAGTACCTAGATGGGGGCACAGTGGCATTGTCCTCAGAATCACAAGCACAACTTAGAGGGTAATGGCATGTGGATGGCCTGGACCAGTTCCCAAAATGGAAGCCTCTGAAAGAACTCATCAGTGAGAGAGGTGGGCCATTGGAGGGGGTAGTTCAGGGTGACAGGCCCCCAGGCATAGAGGAATGAGCAAAATAACATTTACTCATATGAGAAAATACAGAAGACACACAAATTCCAAATGATTCTTTCAAGTCCAAAGGCTGAGCCCCACTTTTTTTTCTGGGAATGGGCCCCTCTGGACATGGGAAGCTGTGGCCACCTGCTCTGGATTTACACATGCTGGGTTCTCTTCCAGAGGGAGAAAGACTTCAAAGATGTGGAATGAGGCTTCTCTCATCTCTCTGGCTCATCACACTCCTACCTCAGAGTTCCAGGGGAAATCTCTTAAATATTAAAAGCTTAGGGTAGCTCGTGTCTAGGTTTTCCCCTAATAGGGTCCCATCTAGAAAAGGTACCCAGTACAGAGTAGATTTTGGGTATAGGATGAACATAATCATTTCTTCTGATGCCAAAGAAATGCTTAAAATGTAAACACATTAACAAGCATGAATAACACAGCATGCAAGACATAAAACAATATGCTGTCATAGCTGTTCTATTCTCCTGATGGTCAAGACAATTTTGTTGAGCTGATGATCCTCTATTTCCCATTCACCTTGGATCTGGGCTGCCTAAGCCATTCCAAAGGACAGCTCTTCTGTCCTGCCAGGACATGGCTGGGGCTTTTGTAATCCTCTGCTCCTGGCAGTGGTCATCTTCGCTTCTGAGAAGTTGGGAAGATCATCTCCTATTGGGCAACCAGCTCCTGACTCAGGAATTCCTGACCTCTCGAACTCACCATGCGACTGTCAGGGCTAGAAATGTCTGCTGTTATGTGACCTGGGCTCAGAGAAAGAAGCACAGCACAGCAGGGCCAGCCAGAGACTCAAGATCCATTCTTGCCTAGGCAAGGTTGTTCTTACTAACATGTCTGAGTAGTAACTGCTCTTGCTGGGGGAGGAGGGGAAGAGAAATCCCAGCCCTATCCTTTTTTCTACCTAAAGTCTACTCTGTGTGTGTGTGTGTGTGTGTGTGTGTGTGTGTGTGTGTGTGTTTGGGTGTGTTTCTCTGCCTCAGTCTCCCACCATCTTAGGCACAGCCCTCAGTCATAGGGATATGCAAGGTGTAGTTGGTGACATTTGCCCTTTGTTGAGGGACCAGAGCAGACTCAGCTCCAGGGTGATGGCAGCAGATTGGGGTGAGGAGGAGGCTTCCCCTGGTTACCTCAGCTGCACTTACGGGGACTCCTAACCACCCTCTCAAGCAGTTATAGCTCCACAAAGATATCTGCCTTGGTTACCTCATTTCTTCCCCTTACTTCACAACCCTTGTAATGTGGCTTCAGCAATGTCACTCAACAGTTATTACTCTCTCCAAGGTTACTAGTGACCTCATAATTGCCAACCCCTGTGTGTTTTCTCAAACCTAATCCTTCCCAAGCCTGTGACATCCTGACTAGCCTGTCTTCTCCCAGGTCCTATTTCCTTTCTTGTTTTTTACAGCTTGCCCTCTCCTGGTTCTTTTTCTCCTGATTCCTCCATTTCCTTTCATTTGTGTTTGGGCATCCCCCAAGCTTCTGTCCTAGGCCTTCATCTCCTCTTCCTACATACCCTCTCAGTCAGGGATTTCCTCATTTACTTCTCAACTCTTGGCAGAGGATGCACAGATTTCTATATTCTACCCCACTCTTTCCTGACCTATCTAGCTCTGCATCACTAACCATCCATTAGGCATTTCAGACTGAATGTCCCAGAGACATCTTAAAAGAGAAATCAAAAGAGAGCTCACGATCCTTCACACCAAATGCTCCTCTTCATAATTTTCCCAGAGTCAGATCCCATAGAACAATACTTCAAAGAAAAAAAAAGGAAAAGATAAAAAAATCAGAAAAAACAATTAATACATAGAAACAGTCTAAAAACTAAGTCTAACTCCCAAAGACCTCCTACTGCTATAAAAGGTGAAGCAGGGCATGCGGGTCTTCTGGGGTCTTTTCCTGGGGGCCAGGCTGATTCTTTGTAATCAACAGTATTCACTCTCAATGATTTTGTGTGTGGTTGTTCTTTCTATTTATGTTATTGTAAGTCCTTGTGAATATTGTTTTCCTGGCTCTTCTGACTTCCCTTTGCCTCAGCTCATGTAGATTTTTTGATGCTTCTCTCATTCATTGCATTCATCCTTTCTTATAGCACAGTAATATTCCCTTTTGTTCATGTACCACAATATGTTTAGCCATTCCCTACAGGGTAGATAACTATTTGGTTTCCAATTCTTTGCTATCACAAAAAAGTGGTATCTATGGGGACTTTCTCTTATCTATGATCTCCTGGAGGCAAATACCTGGTAGTGAAATATCTAAGTCCAAGGGTTTGGCCATTTTATTCATTCTACTTTTAAAATTGCAAATCCTAAAATGACTATGTGGTTCACAGCTCCATCAAACCTGGGTATGTCTGTCTTCCCACAACCCTTCTAATATTGGATCTTCTCAGCTGTCATCTTTTTTATTAATTTAAGGGCATAAGGACTCAATTCTCATCTATATGCAGATGGTTCTCAGATCTATTTGTCCGGCCCTAACTCCTTTGTTGACCTTCAGTCTCACATCTCCAACAGACTATTGACCATCTCAAACTGGATGTCCCATAGACATCTTAAACTCACCAAGACTAGAACTGATCTTGTCTTTCCCCTAGACACTCTCTTCTCTTTAATTTCGCTTTGACTGTCAGAGGAACCACCCTCCTCCCAGTTTCTCAGGCTTTTTTATCTGCTTCTCTGTGTACAGGTTGTTTCCTCTCCTCCACCCTCACTCCCGGTAGAAGGAAAGTTCCTTGAGGGTAGGACCAGGTCCATTTTTGTCTGTGTCCACAGTAGCCAGCACTGTCAGGTTTGGGTTTTCACACGGGGTATGTGATCTTATTCATGTTGGGAGCTTCCAGGAGAAATCCCCCCTTCCAATGCAGAGTGGCCCATGTATGTCACCAGAGAATGCCTAACATGTATGTGCCAATTTACAGAAAGTTGCTCCCATGCTTTGTTGGATGAATACTTGTGGCGATGTAATGAATTTTTTTGTCCTAACCATGCTTACATTGGGATAGACACTTCTCAATGACATTTCTTCTCACAGTGCATGTTGTCTTAGACAGCTGCCTGGGATACTGGGAGTTCAAGGGTCTGGCCCAGGGTCACATAGTTAGTAGGTAGACGAGGTGTGACTTGAACTCAGGCCTTTATGACTCCAAAGCTTAATCTTCACCCACTATGCAAAGTTGCCTCTCAGTATAACAAGGTATTTGAAATGTGCTTGTTGAACAACAGAATGAAAGAGAGATGGAGGGGAGGGGAAGGATGCAGCCAAGACTTCCCCCTCCTTCCTATCTTGTCCTACCTCCATCCCTAGAGGTGTAGAGTTGGCCTTTGGCTGGGCCCAGTCCCACACACCCTTTCCTAGACAGTGCTGGCTGCCCTGGGAACCCTGCTTGGTAACCTCTTGTTCCTTTGTGTGGTTTTCTCTTTCATGGAACATCTGTTGAGATGGCCAAGTACAGTGGGAAGAATCTTGGGTTCAGATCCAGGAACCTGGGCATGAGTCACATCTCTGACCCTTATAAGGTGTGTCACCTTGGGCAAATCATTTCCTTTCTCTGGGCCTCAGTTTTGTTATCTGTAAAATAGGGTGGATTTAACTCAATGCATACGTTCTAGTTTTAAAATTCCATGTCTTTACTGACTCTAGATTTCCTTCTTTGTGAAATGAGGATTATAAACTTGCCCTCCTGCCTCAAGGGTAGCTAAGAAGTGACAAGGGTAAAAGCTGTACAAACAAACCTTCGATGGTAAAAGACATGGGAGGTAATACAATTCTGCAAATCTTTGTGAAGTACCTACTGTGAGTGGGCAGTGTACCTACTGTGTGAGGGCATTGTTCTCACCTCTAGGTGGAGGCTCCCAGAAGATGGAAGAAACCTACCATTCCTGCCCTCACTAAGCTAGTCAGTCTGCTTGGTGGTTGTTGTTATAGGGAAAGGGGCTTCGATCCAAAGGATTCAGATTCATGATTATCCACTGGAGACAGGCTCTCTTCGAAGGGATCTTTGGTTGGGAAGGGAGGGAGCAGACCACAAGAGAGGCAGGCTGCCCAGACTGAGGCCTCGAAGGGATGGCTATCTAAGGTGTTAAGCCAAGATTATAGAGGTTCCTCTGTCCAATCCTGAAATTCCCTTTGGTGAAGAGGGTCAAGCTGAGGCTGACTTCTCAGCGCATCTGGACAGAATTGGCCTTTAGTGAAAATTGATGGTTCTGGATGAACCTTGCCAGATCCTCCCAGGGCTCAAGCTGCTGACTCCCTAGTGACAAGAAAGGATTCTGGGGAAGCCACCTTCACCAAAAAGAGCCTGGTGGCCTGAGAGATTCCAGGCAGCATCTAGCCAGGATCGCAGCCCACCGAGAGAACAGGGCTCCTTGTCTCCCCAAAGGGCCAGGATGAAATTATCTTCATACAGGTTTGTACCATCAAAGTGCTCCCAGAAAAAGCTCATAAATTACCCTCAACCTCTGCACCCTTGGCTTCATTGGTGTTTCCCTGCTAATAACAGAACTTGTATCATTTTCCCCATCTCTTCCAGCACTTAAGGAAGTATTGTCCCAATTGATTCACTGGGTAACGGTAAAAACAAAAATAACAAACTTGCTTTTTTCCGAGTTTGCTGGGGGTCAATCTCTCATCAGAAGACATCCCTAGGCTCCTTACATTTAGAAGTAAGCCTATAAAATTACATTCAAACACTGTCATGCAGCATCTTTTAAAATTTATATGCATTGGATATGCATGTCTCAGAACAATAGACCCAGTTCCCACTTCATGTCATCCATCCAATGGGAACCTTCATGGAAAATGATGAAGCTTCTCAGAAGAATCCCACTGGGTCCAAGAGAATGAGGGCTTGGCCCATTGTCTCTAAATAGGCATATCGGTATTAAAGGGCTCCGGAGATTTCAGCCATTGTTCCAGGAATGCAGACTGTAACCGAATTAGAGTAATTGAGGCTCGCTTATGATCTTCTTGGCCCTTTGAACAAATCTTGCCAGCACCGGGATTTGTTCCATCTCTGCTGCCATTTTAAGGTCTGCTTTCAAAAGAAGAAAAAAGGAAGGTGATCTTTTATTTATTTATTTATTCTTAATCAGAAAATTGGCAAAAGTCATTCTTTGGTGGGGATGCGGTGCAGCGCATAGAAAGAATACTGGGTGGGGGGGGCAGTCATGTTAGGGCTTAGAACTGCAAGCAGCCCTAGAGAGTATCTGGTATGGTGCCATGTCTCCAAAAGAGGACCATGAATCTACAGGAAGGGGGCTGCCCAGCAGGGAAGTCATGAATATTGAAGATGGGCAAGGAGCACTTGAGATTGTCTGATACAGTGACAAGCAGACCCAAAGGGAGAGCAGTGATGTAGACAGAAGGGGAGGCGCAGAAGGATGAGTAAAAGGGAGAGCAGTAATGTAGACAGAAGCCAGGGTACAGAAGGGTGAGCAAAAGGGAGAGCAGTAATGTAGACAGAAGGGGAGGCGCAGAAGGATGGGTAAAAGGGAGAGCAGCAATGTAGACAGAAGCCAGGGTACAGAAGGGTGAGCAAAAGGGAGAGCAGTAATGTAGACAGAAGTGAGGGTGCAGAAGGATGAGCAAAAAGGGGCAGGGGATACCCTGGGACAAGGGGGGATGTCAGGGGACTGCTGAGAGGAGGAGCAGGAGAAGGGCTCACCTGGGGTGCAATGGAGTCAGAGGAGGAAGC
This sequence comes from Trichosurus vulpecula, assembly GCF_011100635.1. Taxonomy (NCBI): domain Eukaryota; kingdom Metazoa; phylum Chordata; class Mammalia; order Diprotodontia; family Phalangeridae; genus Trichosurus; species Trichosurus vulpecula. The sequence continues at coordinate 414,340,863 of NC_050575.1, read as the reverse complement.
AGCCATCTGGGAGCTTCCGCCTCTTCCTTTTCCTCCTCCTTGTCATCACCCTTACTGTTGTTATTATAATGATAACAAACACTTGTATTATGTTTTAAGGTTTGCAAAGCACTTTACCATATTATCTCATTTGATGGATTTTACCTAAGTGAACCTGCTAGCTTGTTGTTAGTCTCTGTTTCTAGGCAGTGGATGATGTGTAATTGCTATAAACAGTCTTTGCGGTGTCATGTCTTGGGGCAAGACCCTAGTGGCCCTAGCCTAGTCTTATCTATTTTTTTTCCAGAAGTTTGGTAATGAAGAAGCAAAGAGAGAGAACTAAACCATTCATTTGCCTCCAACTATGACCCTAACACCACAAACAGACCTTGATCGTTTCATCCCAACCAATGTCATAAAAACATTTTAACCAAGCCTCATAGTGTTCAATTTAAATAAGCAAATGTTGGTTAAGCACCTACTATATTACGTACTATGTTGAATGGGCATTGGGGAAGCAAAGATTTTAAAAAATGGAACAGTGCTTGGCTTCAAGGATCTTACACTCTACAGGGCTGACAAAACGTACAGAAATAGCTATATACAAGTCTATACTAATATATGAAAAACAAATACAAAGTAGTTTGGTAGGAAGAGGCCCAAATTTGGGGTGCTCAGGAAAGGAGGTGAAATTTCAGCTGAACTCTGAAGGAAGTGAGGGGTGAAGAAGGAGTGCATACCAGGCATGGAGAACAGCCTCACTAAGCTACAAAGATGGGAGAGTGAAATGCTGTGTGAGGAACAATGAGGAGGTCATTTTGGCTGGTCTGTAGATAGTCTGAAGGAGAGTAATTTGTAATGGAAAGATCAATTAGAGATAGATTGTAAGGGGTTTTAAAAGCCAAATGGAGGAGTTTCTATTTGCTCTTAGAAGAAATGGGAAGCCTCTGAAGCTTATACACTAGGGCAGTAACAGAGTCAGATCTGTTTTAGCAATATCACTTTCGTAGCTGTGCTAAAGATGTGCAGTAGCGGGGGAGCTCTTAGGGATGGAGACCAGCCAGAGGGTAATACAACCAGTGAGGCATGGGGAGATTGAATTAGAGTTTTATATATTCACAGAACCTCAAATGGACCTCAGAATCCATCTAGTTAAACCCATCCCCACAAGACACCAGACTTTGAAGGGAGCCCAACCATATTTCCAGGCAGCCTGTCCTACTTTGGATAGACCTGATTGTTAGAATGTGTCTTTCCCCTTTTTTCTGACATAAACCCCAAATTAACCTATGTCTAATTTCTACCTATTACTCATATGTTCATGGCCAGGACAAAGAAGTCTGATCTTTCTTCTATTTGGAAGCCCTTCAAATACTTAAAGTCAACTGCCTTGTTCCTCCTCAATCTTTTCTTCTCCAGGCTAAACAGATCCAATTAGCTCAAATGATGCTCATCTGGCATGTGCTTGCAGCCCTCCACTGTCTTCCCAATGCCCTTACTCAAGCCTCCACCAGGGAAGCTTCTGATTTTGTTGTTCCCAAGGTCTCTTTTTGAATGAGGATATTCTCGGAAGCTAGTTTCAAATTAACTCAGTAGAAGAGGTCAAAGTTGACATGACATGGGGGGAAATGTTTTACTCTGAATGTTCAATTCATCAGACACTTAGGAAGTATCTACCGGTGCCAAGTACATGGGACAAAACGTGTATGTGGATAAGTAAATGCCAAGTAATATAAAGCAATCTGAAGAGCAGGAGAACCCTACCAACTGGAGGGGGATAAGTTAAGGTCCCTATGGTAGAGGAGCATGAGGTTGTGTCCTTGAAATTGGGATTCTCTAGCAGAGATGAGGAGGATTGAAAAGGATCAAGTGACTGAAACTGTCATTGGTGGCCAACCGAACCTGATGTCATTGCCTTCTCTTGGTCCCAATTGCATCAACACTGTGGCTCAGTGTGCTAAGTCCTGGGTACACAAAAAAAGGCAAAAACTGAATCTCTACTTTGAAGGACCTCATATCCTGATGGGAGACAACATGCAAACAACTACATACAAATCCAGGCCACAATAATGTCAGTGCTCTCTCTCTCTCTCTCTCTCTCTCTCTCTCTCTCTCTCTCTCTCTCTCTCTCTCTCTCTCTCTCCCCCCTCTGTCTCCTCTCTCTCTGTCTCTGTCTCTGTGTCTCCTTTCTCCATCTTTATTTTCCTCTCTCTTTCTTCTCTCTCTCCTCTCTCCATCTCTCTCTCTCCCCCTCTCTTTCTTCTTTCTTGTCTCTGTCTCTCTCTTTCTGTGCTCTCTCTATCTCTTTGTCTCTATGTCTCTATTTCTGTCTCTGTGTGATTGTCTCTGCCTCTCTCTGTTTCTCTGTCTCTGCTTCTCTCTCTTTCTTTGTCTCTCTGTCACTCTGTCTCTGTTTCTGTCTCTCAATCCCTGTCTCTCACTCTGTCTCTGTGTCTCTTTCACTCTGTCCCTCTCGATTACTTTGTATATATTTTTCATGTATTTCGTGCATATGTATATGAGTCCATGTTGTTTCTCAGGAGGACAATGGAAGCTGAAGTTGGCTGATGCTCTGGTGAGGAGCATGCTTGCATTTGGCCAGGCTTCCTCTCAGATGGCAGCCACACAGTCTGTTGCTGGGGTGCATTCTTAAAGTCTTTCCAACCAGACTTGACCTAATACATTTTGGACTCCCCTGCCCCAGCCCTAGGCTATCTCCATGCTCCTCTGAGACCTTGGAAGACAATGTCCTTGGAAATCCAGTCAGCAAGGGGAACAAATTAACAAGAGGCTTTTAATTGAGAAAACTGAATGCTGCCTCCTTTAATAACAATAAAAGTTTTCATTTCAGGTTTAGAAAGCCCTTCCATTTGCAGATGGGCTGGCATCCTTGTGGTAATAGAGATCTGGAAAATCACGTAGTAGGAGGACATGCAAGACCAATGCAAGGGGGTTGGCTTGGGAGGTAGAGCCAGCAGGTAATATGGCATTTGGAGAAGAACTGCAGCTTCAACTTAGCAACAAGAAGAGGAAAACCCCTACTTTTCTGAGCCCCAGTTACCTCCCAGAGAAATAGGGGCCTTTCTCTAGATGACATCTGAGGCATCTCCTAATTCTACATCTGGTGATCACAAGAACTGAGTTCAGCTTCCGATCTGCCACTTAGCAGTCAAGGGACACTGGCTTTTGGACATCTGCAACTGTACATTCCCTCAAACTTCACACATCTTTCCCCTATTCCCAAATTTCCAATTTCAGTCAAGGGTTCCAGCATCCTCCCTGTTACACAGCCCTTCAGCCTCAATCATCCTCAAGACCTCGTTCTCCCTCAGTCCACAGAAAGAGACTCTTGTCGAATATTGCTGTTTCTCCCTCCACAACATTTCTTGTTTCTGTACCCTACTCTTTATTCATCCAGGCATCACCCTGGTCCAGGCCCCTATCACCTCACTTCTGGACTACTGTAATAGCTTTGTATGCAGCCCCACCTCCTCATGTATCTCCTCACCTGAATCCGTCTTCCACTCAGGGGCCAAAGTGATTTCTCTAACATTCACATCTGACCTTGATATCTCCCTCCCCCATTCAATGAACTCTGGTGGCTCCTTATCCCTATCCAGGATCAAACATAAAGTCCTCTATCTGAAATGGTCAAAGGATTTGAACAGGCAGTTTTCAGAAGAATAAATTAAAGTTACCTATAGTCATACAAAAATGTTCTAAATCACTATCGATTAGAGAAATGCAAATTAAAACAACTCTGAGGTACTGTATCACACCTGTCAGATTGGCTAACATGACAAAAAGGAAAATGATAAATGTTGGCGAAGATGTGGGAAAATTGGAACACTGATGCATTGTTGGTGGAATTGTGAACTGATCCCACCATCCTGGAGAGCAATTTGGAACTATGGCCAAAGGGCAACAAAACTGTGCATACCCTTTGATCTAGTAATACCACTGCTAGGTCTGTATCCTAAAAAGATCATATAAAAGGAAAAAGGACCCACCTGTACAAAAATATTTACAGCAGCTCTTTTTGTGGTGGCAAAGAACTGGAAATTGAGAGGATGCCCATCAATTGGGGAATGACTAAACAAGTTGTGGTATATGAATATAATGGAATATTATTGTGCTATAAGAAATGATGAGCAGGAGGATTTCAGAAAAACCTGGAAAGACTTACATGAACTGATGCTGAGTGAAATGAGCAGAACTAGGAGAACATTGTACACAGTAATAGCAGCGCTGTGTGATGACTGACTTTGATAGACTTAGCTCTTCTCAGCAACATAGTGATCTAAGACAATTCCAAAAGACTCATGATGGAGATTGCTGTCCACATCCAGAGAAAGAACTATGGACTCTGAATGCTGATCAAAGCAGACTATTTGACCTCTTTTTTTGCTGTTTTTTTCTTTCTTGTGGTTTTTCCCTTTTGTTCTGATTCTTCTTTCACAACATGACTAATGTGGAAATATGTTTAATATGATTGTACATGCATGGCATATATCAGACTGCCTGCCGAGAGGGGAGGAGGGAGGGAAAAAGAAAAACTTGGGAACTCAAAATCTTAGGAAAGTGAATGTTGAAAACTATCTTTACATGTAATTGGAAAAAATAAAATACAATTAAGTGGGAAAAAAGAAACTAAAAACTAAAACTAAAATCAAAAAAAGTGCTCTATTTGTCATCTAGAGGCTTTAAAATTTGGTCCCTTCTTACTTTTTCCAGTCTTCTTATACCTTGCTATCCTCCATGTACTCTGCGCTCCAGCCCTACAAACCTATCTGCTGTTCCTAGCACCAGAGCCCCTCCCCTACCTCTTGTCTGTCCCCTATATCTGGGATGCTTTATTTCCTGCTCTTTGCCTCTTGGCTTCTCTGGTTTCCTTAAGACCAAGTTTAAATTTCACCTTCCTCAAGTCCCATTAGTACCTCGGTTACGGCAATTATTCCAATTTATTCTCTCTATAGCTTGTGTGTACATGACAGATTGCCTGTTGTGTCCCCCTTAGACTGGGAGGTCCTTAAGAGCAGTGGCTTTTTTTTTTTTTTGCTGTTGCTTTCCTTTGTATCCTCAGAGCTTAGCACGGTGCCTGGCACACAGTAGGTACTTAATAAAAGATTGCTGACTGACTGACTGAAAATGAAACCTCATAAGCACCTTGAGAACAGGGATTGTTTTGGTTTTGGCTTTGAATCTCCAGCACCCAGCGTGGCATCTGAGACATAGCTCGAACTTTATAAATGCTTGGTGAATAAACAAACATCTGTCTGAACCTCAGTTTCTTTATCTGTAAAATGGTAAAAAGAAGAATCACTTTGCCCATGTCACCAATTATCACCAATTATCATGAGGAACAGACCTTGTGAATTGCAAAGAGCTTATCGAGGCAATTGATCCTTATAATCATCGTCATTGTACAAGTAAAAGTAAAAAACAAATTGACAGTCTGCAAAGCAACCTCCTACTCCTCCTTTCCTTCCCTGACTTTCTTCTCCTCATCCATTGCTGTCGCCTCCTCCTCCTTGAAGCTACTCCTGCTGCCATGTTCTGAAGGACTCCAAGCTGTTAAGCGCTTGTTAGATTTCTGTAAACATATGATTCATGCTTTTTAAAATATGACTTTCTATGTTAACAGGCTTCTGATGGATGTAACTCAGCCCTGTTTTCTATTCTGCTGTTTTCCCAGTATCTATAAAACACAAGAAAAGACATCCTTCAAGATGATGTACCGAAGACAATCATGACTTTCTCCTGGCATTTGGGGCTCCTGCCAAAGGCACTCATGCCTCAAAGTTCCCATATTTAGGTGCTGAAGTCTCCCCTGAGGGTGAGTTGTCTGAGTTGAGTCACTTCTACTCTTTGCCTTGGCTTCCCTTTCAGCCAAATGGAAAAGCTGTGTTGGAAATGGATCTGCTTTTTTGGTCCTCCTTCACTGGCAAGGTTGACATTACAGAGAGGTCAGGCCATATTTTATCCTCCCAACTTGGAATTCCTTTGAAAAAAGAAAATGGATGATAAGACGTAACGTGGCTGAGGCTCTGAAAGTGTCCATGTCAAGGAGCATGTTCCAGCTGACTCATCCCCTTGACTTTGCTCCAAACCACTCTAAGGTTTAGAGGAATTGGGAAGGATGGGGGAATGCTGTTGTTTTTCAAGTCTCTTTGGCCCTCTCCAATTTATGAACTAATAACCTTCTGAGAAATGCCACCCAAGAGCCGAGGTTGGAAGAAACATTCCAAACAACTCAAAACTCTGGAGCAAGGCTGGGCTGGCCCGAGTAGGAAGAGGCCAGCCCTTGGAAAGCTAGTGGCAGAGTTCTGAGTTTGATGTAGTAGGAGGGAGACTTTATTCCACTTACCCAGAACAAGGTGAAGAGTGACTAGAAATATCCAAGGCTTCCAAAGGGTATAGTTGATCTTTATAAGACTTTATGGTCAATAAAGTTCAGCACCTGTTGGCCAACTCACTGGTGATAAACCTCCCAAGGGATCTGTGTCTGGCTTTGATTTTTTAAAGTTTGATTAATGACTTTGTCAAAGGCAGACCTTGCACGTCCATCAAATTTGTGGATGGCACAAAGTTGGGATGAGTAGCTAACACTAATACATAGGACAATAGAATCAGAGTCCAGAAAGATCTTGACTGGATGAAGCATTAGAATGAATCTCAGAAGATACAATTCAATAAGAAAAAATGTCAAGTCTTACATTTGAATCAAAAAATCAACTTCATAAGTGTAATAGCTAGCCTAAGTATATGTATAATTGCAAGTCTAAGGAAAGGTAAGCATAGTTATTATTTGTTAGCATATAGTTTAATAAAATCTGGGTTTTTAGTGCCCTATAAGCTCAATATGAGATAGTAGGGCGATGTGACCATGAAGAAATCCAATGGAATCTTGGGCTGAATTTGGTGAGGTATAACTTCCAGAAACCAAGAAATAACAGATAGACCCTCTGTCTGCTGGTGTAATCAGACCTCATCTGCAGTATTCTATTCAGTTCTGGGAGCTGTAATTCTAGAAAGACATTGGGAAACTAGAGAGGATGCCAATTGGGATGGTGAAGAGCCTAGGGTCCACATCATACGAGGATTAGTGGAAGGAAAAAGGAATATTTAACCTGCAGAAGAGAAGACCCTGGGAGGAATATTCAGGTGTTTAAAGAATTGCCATGTGGTAGAGTGCTGAATTGTCCTCCTTGGTTCAAGAGGGTAGAACCAACAGCAATAGGTTGAAATTACAAAATGGTAAATTAAGGCTTGATGTTAGAGAAAACTTCCTAACAATAAAAGGCATCCTATGACCTGACCAGAGTGGTACTGATTACTCTTCTTTGAGGTCTTTAAGCAGAAGCTAGATTACTGCTTGCTGGCTGTGTTATTATAGGAATTTCTTTTGTGTATGAGTTGAACCAGGTGGTCATTGAGGTCCCTTTCTACCTTCACACTCTGTGATTCTGTGAAATTCTTTAAGTTATCATCCAGAAAATGGATGGTTTGAAAAAGTCTGGCCATGCAAGGAGGTAGAATGTGGTATGGGCTGCCCAAGCTTTGAATGTGTCCCCACCATATGTGAAAAAAAACAATAACAAAATCCCCTTTTTACTGATTTTATCCTCTATGAAGGGTTTGTGGGAAGCCACTGATGGCAGTTTTACAGGATGATCAGATACAGGTGGCTTGAATCTGGCCCCAGAAACCAATGGAGGCATGGCCATGTCCATGAGATAACAGATTCCTCAAAGGATTCATGCATATTAAATAAAAAGTACCTTGGTGATGTAAGAAAAAAAGGAAAAAGTGCTGATGCATTCAGAATCCATGGAGCTCATTGATAGGATAATAGATTCTCAAATCTCATTTTAACTCACTGTCACATCAACCTCTTCTCCTCATGTTGTAGTTAGAAGGTTCAAGGATGGTCTCTTGAATGGCACAAGATCTGGAATGGAACCCAAGCCATTCCCTACTGCCCATCTGAGCTGGAGTAACACCTTTCTGGAACTTAATTTCTTTATCTGTCAGGTGAAGGGCTTAGATGAGGCAATCTCCAACCTTTCTTCCAGCTCAACACCCCATGATCCTGTAAAGCATACCTCAGTAACTCCAAGTTGTCCAGGAAACAAAGACCAGCTCCTTAACCAGTCATCCAAAGCCATACACAATCTGGTTCCTACTTACATTTGCAGCCTTATCTCCTACTATTCCTTTACCCAAACCCTCTGCTCCAGACATACTGGCCTTTTCTCCACCCCCCAAATACGGTATTCCCATTCCCTTCTTCAGATATCTGTTCATGCTTACCCCACCGCTATCACCCATTGTTTTCCTCCGTCTCTGAATTCTTCCCACCTGCTACGCCCACAACCACTCAGAAGGGGGCATCTTACAAAGCTGAGGGGGGAAGTGGATGAAAAATACCAAAGTTCTAGACATGCTTCTGGATGATGAGCCCAGTTTGTTAAACCATCGGTGTATCTGCTTGGGACAGGCATTGCAGATATTCAGCTGGGCTCAGCAGTAAATAGGGGATGAGGGGGTTGTATTGCATAGCATAGTTGACACCACTAAGTCATCCCCTGACCCTAAACACATCTGTCTTACAACAATTTCCCTGAGGAGCTGTTCTGTGGCTGCAAATCATGGATCCCCTCAGTCCCTGAGGAATCTGAATTGCAGGTGCCCCAAAGGCAAGGGAGAGATAAATGGCGGAGCAAAGCCAGCTTCAGCACTTTGTCAGTGACGCTTGGTGTTCGAGAAGGGCCATTAAGGATGTCATACAGAATACATACATAACACAGGCTTATCTGGGCATCATGCCCAGATCTGCCTAACATAGAGGCCTCTGCATCCTTTACCATGTGGGTGGACATAACTTCCTTTGACTGGCTGTATAACCAGGAAAGGTGGTGTCCTAAACTCAAGGGATTGAGACAAGTCACTCTCAGCTACTCTTTTTGGTTGCATATCTGGTCCTTGTTGCTTTTAGAGTATGAAGATGTCAGTTCAGTCCCAGCAGAGGCCATGAACAGAACCAGTGAAAGGGGAAGGACTTCCTTTTCCTGCTCCCTCAATTATCCTGATGAGAAATGGGCTTGGGGATGTTTGTGTTTGTTTGTTTCTCTTCTGTGTTGTTTGTCTTTCTCAGTTTCAAGTGCAGGTGGTGATCCCCATTAAACCTGGGACCCTGAGCCATAGCAGTCTTGGAGCCAGAATGGCAAGCAGAGTAGTACAGCCAGCATGCCCAGCAGGGAAGCCAGGGTGCCTGGTACTGGAGCTAGAGGAGAGTTTTGGACTTGGAAATTATGACTGGGATTTACAGGAACCAAGTTAAACTATGAACCTAATCCCTTTCCCCTTCTTAGAAACTGAGGTGGTAGAGGGCAGGAGGGAGAGGGATTAATCTTCCTTTGCATTAGGGGAGCAGGTTTGTATGTCTGTGGGCACATCTTTTGTGAAAGCTATATTGCTGTTAGTGGCTAAATTGAGCTGGGATTCAGGGGACCCCATTACACTTGGAAGAATACCGTCAGTGGGGGCTGGAGCCGTTTGTAGAGAGTCTAGAAACTCCAACCCTACTTAAAGTTACAGGAGAACTCTGGGAGTGGGGGTGAAATCTAGTACACTTAAGTCGTCAGCTGTCAGGATTCAGGTGGTCAGTGCAACACACATAACTGGTACAAATAACATTGTGGTCCTAGACAAAAGCTAGGGAAATCAGGTCGGGTAACCACCAGGGGGCTGCTCTGGTGTCCATGAAATATGAATAGACCCAGAGAAATTTTCAGATTGGGCTACACCTCTTGATGGGATTTTTAGTAGCCACATTTGGGTTTAGTAAATTTAACTGCATGAATCTAGGATGAAAAAATAAAAGAGCTGCTGAATAGCCCCATGAAGCCATCCCCACTGAAGTCTGGGGTCTAGTGTCTCACAAGGAGCCACTGGCTCATGGGAGAATGGACTCTCCAATTCTAGAACAGGTAGAGACTAAAGACTGGAATCACCATTGTGCTCAATGTATTTCTTTCTGCAGTGGCATACGTGGTCTCATTCATCCAAAGACCTTCTCTTCAGTGATAATGATGGTGTGATCAGTGAGGGTGGAGAGTGGGGTAGACAGCAACAGTCTCTCAGGTTTATTCCCCTTCCTCTTGCCCTCCTCTGGCACGGGAACAGGGCTCTACCTTCTTGAGGCTCTTCCAAGGCTGGGGTCCCCACTACTGGGCTAAGTCAACTGCTGAAATTTTACCTGTCTTTAAAGCCCCCTGCGGTGTGGTTAGCTTGTTTGGCTAGCCAATTAAAGAGGGGCTAACACTTCATAAAGAGTTCCTGGGTAGTAAAACTTCATTGTGTGAAGCCCTTAACACTTACTGCCTTGTAATTACAAGAGTGGGGATGGGAGTGGAATCCTGCCCTGGCACTAGGAAGAACATCGCTAAGGTGAAGAGTGCCCAGAGACAGTGGGAGGGGTGGTGAGGGACCTCAAGCCTGTGATATATGAGGATTGGTGAAAGGAAAGTTAATGTGGAAAAAGAGAAGTCTCAGGGGAAGGGGATAATGAGAGCTATCTTCCAGAATATGGATGGCTCTCACATGGAAGATGGCTTAAATTTGTTCTATTTGGCCCCAGAGTAAAGCTAGGCATGAAGGGGAGGTGTTTCAGAAACATAGATTTCCTCCTGATAGAAAGGAAGGAAACTTCTATCAATCAGAGCTAGCCAGAGTAAAAGGAGTGGCCTTGGGAGTTAAGGAGTTCCTCATCACTGGAAGTCTTCACCACTGGAAGGGGTCAGCTTGATCCCTTGGGAGCTGTACCTGTAGTGTAAAACTTACTGGCTGATGGGCCTCTTCTAGCTTTGAAATTCCACGATTCCAGAGACTGGAAACCAGAGGCTGATTGGAGGAAGTGGGGGGGAGGTTAGCTCTTGAATATAGTGCCTGATCCCCATCTCTGATGCGTCTGTTGGGGGTTTTGTCCTTTACCAGCTCTAGGCTCCTACTTCACATGCTTCCAAATTCTCTTCCTCTTGTCCCCAAACCGCACGTGACCCAAAGCTCTGAAGAATGCGGGGTAGCTACAACTGACATTGGGCTCAGATGAGCCCTGGGGTCTCTAATACCAGGCTTGGTGCTCTTTGGGAAACCACAGTGAATGGAGAAGCAGCGTCCCACAGTGGAAAGAGGTCTGGGCTTGGCTTCAAGAATCTGGGTTCCAATCTCGCCTCCACGCATAATAAGAGCAATGTGGCCCCAGGCAAGGCACTTAACATTTCTGAGTTACATCTTTCTCATGTGTAAAATGAGAATGATGACACCCATAATTCTGACCTCACAGGGCTGTTGGGAGAGGCAGATATGTAGGAAGGGTTCTCTAAACCTTCGAGGGCTCTATATCTAGAGAGGCCGCAATTCTGCTTGTGGTTTGAGGTCTCTCCCTTACCTTGTCCCATGTGGCCTCCAATAAGTGAGCCTAAAGTCACCATGATAACGAGCAAGGACTTGGCCAGGGCTCACTCAGCATATTTCAGAGTAACAAAACTCATCGTTCTATAGAAGGAGCAGGAAGAAGCCGAACTCTCCTCTACACTGGGAGCTATCCCCGTCCTTTACTCAGGGTTCAGATTTGCAGCTGGGAAATGCCTTTCCTAGCACAGGACATGCAGCCTCAGGTCTGCAGTGAGAAATAAGTTATTAATTCCAGGGAGAAACTCTGCTGCCCTCATAATCATGGCATGTAAATAGGGACCATATGTTCAACTTGAGAAAGTTGGGAAGTCATAGAATGAGAGAGTGAGGAAGGACCAGAGAACCCAGAAAACCAGCCTCGGGAGGACTCTGAGCTCATAGATTGTCTGAGCTGAGATGGGAGAACCCAGAATGTCTGACCTTAGAACATAGAATGTCAAAGCTGGCAGGGAACTTTAAAACAGAGGGAAGGCACCTCTGAACAGAGAGCATCAGAGACCATTGAAATCTAGGAGTGTTGGACCTAATGACCTTTAATGCTCCTTTCAATTCTAAATCTATGATGCGGATGCTTCCTCCATCAAATGCTGCAGCTTTCAGCCCATCCCTGCCCACCCTTCCCCTGGGCTCCATCCTACAGAGGAGGAAACTTAGGCTTAGAATGAAGGGATGTTCTTAGAGTCACATAAACCCTGATAGCCGATGCAGAGGTTATATTAAATCCCTGTCCAGCCCTCTCTCCTCTATGCCGGGCTTCCTTTTGTGGAGGTGTAAACAGTAGTTATTAGAAAAGAGGGCGCTAGGGAAGAACCTTTGACGTAGGACTAATACAAGCAGATAAATGGAAGAATGATAAGTCTGGCAGAGTGTGAAAAATGGATTGGGGTGTGTGTGTGTGTGTGTATTTGTGAGTGTGACTATGTATGTGACTGTGCATGCAGTATTTATGTATCTGTATTATGATTGTGTATGAGATCATATATGTATGTGATTGGGTGTGTCTATTTGTATGTGTGTGTGATGTTATGTGAGATTGTATGGGTGTGATTGTATGATTTATATGAGTGAGTGCCAATGTGTGATTGTGTAAATGTGTATGTGTGTGTGATGGGGGAGGGGGTGTAAGCCCCAAAGAGCTTTAGGAGCTTCTGGCTGTTTGATGCATTAGAAGGAGCCTGTATCCGGAGTCAAAGGACCTGGGCCCCTGCTCTGGCTCCATAGAGTCCCAGCTTGGGCAAAGCACACCCCCTTTCTAGGCCTAGCTTTTCAGATGTGCCAACTGAGACAAACAGCCCTTCGACCACCCTCCCTATGGTCTTGTCACCTAGAAGGAGCTGTGGAGTTAGAATCTGCTTTAGCACCGGAGCAGCGCTTCTGCCTCCCCACTCCCAATTTTGAATGACTGGGCACCTGGATGTAGGAGCCCCTGAATGAGGCATTTTAAGACTTGTGGCTGTTAACCAGTTGATTCTTTTCCAGCAGGAGGGGCCTCCTGCCTGCAGGTGACCCTGGGGGAGACCAGGTCAGGCTCTGGTCAAGTTGGAGTGGAATAAATTTAAAAACAAAAACAAGGAAGCCTTGTAGCAATTTTGGAAATGAGAGAGATAAAGAGCAGTTTCCTGTTGAGCAGAGGCAGGGCTGGTTCTCCTGGTTGCATTATTCACAACAAAATGCAGGAACAGTAATTTCACATGGGGGTGGAGGAGAAGGGAAGGTGGGGGGAAGCCCCAACCCCTGTCGGCACAGGTACAAGAGGCCCTGGTGCAGCTGCCTTGTCAGTGCCGGCCAGACTTCCCAGGCTTCCCCTCGGCCCCCCGGCTGTCCTCAGTGTGGACGCCATCCCTTTCTGCATCTCTTTCTCACACTCAGAAATTCCTCCTCTCCCAAGCCTTCCTGCCCCTTAGCAGTGACCCTCACACCCACGACAGCTGTGGGTGGGGGAAGAATCACTGTGGAATCTCGGGTTGGATGTTCTGCTGAATATCTTTCTTTCTTTTTTTCCCCCCAAATGAGGTGTGAGAATGTTCAGGAAATGAATCCAAGGGCCTGTTCTGGTGAGCTGCTGTCATCTGCTGCAGTACTGTGGGAAACTACCGAGGTTCGATTGAGGAATCCCAGGCCCAACCTCGGTGCCAAGAAGCCCTTGCCTGGCTTGGGAGCCAAAGTATTCCAATGCCACTTTTACAGATGTGGCCACTGCAGCTGGTGGGGCTGGGGGGAGGGTTAGCTGCCTTTCCCAGGTGAGAAGAGACTACTGGCATCATTGAGGGGTTTGGAAATACCTTCTCATTAGTAGAGTAAAGTGAGTAGAGCCATGATGAGGGTGGGCTGTTGAGGACTTGAGCTCAGGACGCCTTCCTCTTCATCATCTAGAGACCAGGTCCTTATAGTGTGTGCCGTGTGGTGCTCTCCCAGCCCATGCCCCACAAGGGATGGGAGAGTGGGGAGGGGGCAAGATCCAGGAGTGGGCGTGGGAGTAGGGTTATGGACTGGGGAAAGCTTGAGCCCTATGTTGAGGAGATGATCCCCCTGGTCAGACGGAATGCACCATTGTGCCTCCAAGCCAGCCCCCTGCCATCTTGCAGCCCACCTCACCTTTCACAACAGTCTGTCCTCTATGATGCCATCACTGCTTTGCCCCAGGCAGAGAGAACTCTGAATGATGCCTCTGAAAATGAGACACAGAGGGGACCCTGGGTCAGTATTCCTGTGAAGGTGAACCTCTTTGTCCTTCCTTAGGTTTCTCCTAGGATCACAGATTTGGAGCTACAAGGGGCCCTAAAAGCCATCTAGTCTAGCCCTCTTGTGTTACATATTGAGGGAACTGAGGCAGACAGGTTAAGTGACTTGCCCAGAGTCACACAGCCAGTCAGTGTCAAGGGCTGGATTTGAACTCAGGTCTTTCAGAATCCAAATCCAGCCTCTCCCAACCCTGGGCTACCCAGAATATTTCCCTTCTTGTCCTTGAAGAGTAAATTATAGGATCGGACTGCCCAGAGGTTTCAAAATCCCCCTTTCTCCACTCAAGAGATGGGGATCACCATCATTCCCCATGAAGAATAGATGTCTCCAGGACCTTCTTTCCTTCTACCAGACACCACAGATCACCTTTAACTTCTCCAGTGCAAGAGAGGACTCTCATGAGCACATGGCTGCCCATGCCTCACACAAGGACATGGGATTCCATGACGAGATGCTGCCTTTGGTATAGACTGATGAAGTGCCAGGATGCGGGGAGAGGACCAATCCATCAGTTCTCTTCAGTAAACTGAAAAAAGATAAGACTCTTTTTGCCACTTGTCTGTCCCCTTGAGTCTTCTCCTCTGTGTCCCCTCAGCAGGGTACCACTGGATTCATCTCCCCTTCATGGGGAGGCATCCCTCAGATGACTCTAAACAAAGGTCTGTGCCTTATTGTCTCAGGTTGCTTGGGGGAGCTTGGTAAAATAATGTAGAACTCTCCTGATCTCTGCCTCCTGCTACTTGCCCCTGCCACCTACCTTACAGGTAAAATACATTCTGATGTCCTAGGAGGGAGCAGGGGCACATATTAACACACTAAAAACCAGGATTCACCCAAAGGAGGTTGGGTGTCAAGAGTGCGATCAGACATGTGTGGTCAGAAAAGAAGATGAGCCTGGCCATGTAGCCAGAGAACAGCCTGGACCAGCCCCTGGTATCCTACTGAGGTCATCAGCATGCGCCAAAGGCCTCCACAATATTGGATAGAAGCCTTGTGGTGAATGGACAAGATGGAACCCGTAAGATGGACAGGCAGGGATGGATTAAGGAGTAAGAATCCACATCAAAGATTTAGAACTGGAAGAGATGTTAGAGTTACTTAGGGCATTGGCTCCCATTCTGCAAATGAAGAAACTAAGGCATAAATAGTTTACTTGACTTGCCTAGGTCACACAACTAGTAAGTCTCTAAGCAAGATTTAAATCCAGTTCTTTTTTTTTGGTTTTTTTTTGGGGGGGCAGGGCAATTGGGGTTAAGTGACTTGCCCAAGGTCACACAGCTAGTACATGTGTTAAGTGTCTGAGGCCAGATTTGAACTCAGGTCCTCCTGACTCCAGGGTCGGTGCTCTACTCACTGCCTCACCTAGCTGCCCCCATCCAGTCCTTCTTTAGTCTAAATCTGGGGCCCATATTGCTTCTTATATTAATGTGCTCATGTTCGCTGGAGTGCTGGTGTGTGTCAGTATATATGATATATTGCATATATTACATCATATAGATATAATATATCTACACATATACATATCTGTATATATGTGTATATATATGTATATGAACTTATGATCACATTAATGTGAAATACACACACACACACACACACACATCCCTTTTCTCTTTGGGGAAGGTGACTCTTCTTGACTCCAAGGCCTACACATTACATATTCCTTATTGATGGTCTCTGATTTCGATCTTTTGCCAAGCTCTTTGCTGAAGCTCAGCTACTTTTTCTTACTTTATGCCTTACTCTTTGGCTATGGCCCCGATTTCTCAGGCTCAGGAAAGGGCTCAGAATCTTACTAATACCACAAGTGAGTAGCTGTAGGATCCGAGCTTGAATAAGAATGTCAAATAGAATCAATACATGTAAGGAATAATTACAAATATTTTTGTCTTCTCCAGGCAAAACAATATGTCAAGAGACTTACTGGAAGAATAAAGTCAAGGACTGATGCGAAGAACATGTTCAAAGCAGTTAGCAAGTCAGCAAGCATCTATTAACTACCTACTATGTACCAGGCACTGTGCTAAGCATGAGTGATACCAAGAAAGGGGGAAAAAACTAGACATATGTCAGTGAAATGACTCACTGTAGGTGGTCTTGGTTTTACCACTAAAAGAGCCTATAAAACAGCTCAGATACAAGAATAAAATCAAAGGCCCTTTAATGAGTGAATGAAAACTACATGAGGACCCCAAACAATATGGCAGCATAGATGTTCTGACAAATGGCAGTATCCAGGGGATTTGTTTACTGAAGGAGAGGGTTTCCTGTTAGTGATATCAGATCAGATCATTGACCTCAGAAATTGGAAGAAGTTCACTCTTAAGGAGCCTGGACTTATTGGTTGATGAAGACTTTACAGGGAAAATAGAAACTGTGCAGCACATGATAAAGGCTTGACCTGCATGAATATTGTGGCTGGGATTATTCTCCAGAGGCTCATTATTCCTCCTAAGTGATGAGATGACAAAACCCATCCTGCAATTAGAAACTACACAATAGACTTGAGAATTCAACAAATTCATCAAACTAGAACCAGTGAGCTAGCACAGATAACCCTTTCACCCACAATGGCCTGGATGTAACATTGAACCCTTTCCCACCCCACCCTTGCTTTAAGAATGTTGTTCATGAATGTTGTCATACCAAGCCCTCAGAACCTTCAAGCTGCATGGAATGAAAACCCTTTCAATATATAGAGACCTTGTGGTGCAAAAAAAAAAAATGATTTTAAGTGGGAATAATGTGAAGAATATTATTTTCTTCCACATTCTTCTGTCTAGTCCTGGAGTGCTCTTTAAGAGGCTTCTAGTGAATATACTGATGACGGGACTGGCTCCCAATGCTTTTATTCAATGGAAAAAATATATTTTTATCAACATGTGCAATGGTTTGCTGAATATTAAACATAATGGAATAATACAAAGTCACTGCTTGTCCAAGTACAATTTCTGTCTGAATTCCATCTGATGTAAAGAGAGAAACAGTGAGCATGGTGGTGGATGATGCTAAACTTCTATATTGCTTTAACCTGTGCAGCACACTTTGTATTCATTATCTCATCTGAGCTTCCCCAAACCATGTGAGTCAGGGACTCCAGGGATCATTATAACTATTTTTATACATGAGGAAACCAAGGCTCTGTGGGGTTAGGTGACTTATCCAGAGTCATAGGATATAAATAATTAGAGGAAAGATTTGAACCCAGGTTTTCCTGATTGCAGTCTGTCTACTAAACCATCCTTGCCTCTTGTCTCCATGAGCAACAGAAGTATTCAATGATAATTGAGGGTAGGACCAAAAGCAATGAGTGGGAATTACATAGAAGCCAGTTTTGCTTCCATGTAAGGAAAATCTTCCTCGTGATGACAACTGTTGAAATTGGGATGGAGTACCATGAGGAGGAATGACTTCTCATCAATGGAGGTCTGCAAGCAAGAGGCCAGATGGTCAGTTGGCAGAGGTGCTGGAGGAAAGACTTCTTGCTTAGGTAAGGCTTGGTCTCGATGCCTTCTGAGGTCTTTGCCAGCTGTGAGATATGAAGATGATGACCTCAAGAACAAGAATGATGTGGAGACAGTGTATTGAAGTGAACAGAGCACCAGCCTCAAAGCCAGAAACTCCAGGTTTGTCTAATTCACTCTGGCATCATGATCCTGGCTAAGTCACCTAACCTCTTAATGAAAGTTGGAGTCACTAAGCTGAAGAAAGAAGGAGTTTCTCCAGCCAGAAACTCCCTCCACTCATGGAATCACAGACCCAGTCCCTCTTCCCATCTTTAGTAATACTAATGAGACTCTGATAAGCATTAAGTATAAGAGAAAATCATTGGGTAGCACCTTACCCCAGTACCATCTCTAATGACATCAGCTATAAAATGAGAGGGGAAATACAATAATATTAATATTTATGATACAATAGCCACAAACATGAAAACAGTATCTACAGGGGTGCAGTGGGCTTCTGGGGAAGGATGAATGGCTTGGAACCCCTGACACTTCTTTAACACGTCATGGTCCAGTCTCTGGGGCCCCTGGGGGCCGGGAGGCCAAAGGATGACCTTCTGTGGATTGTCCCACTGTTAGGAATTAGCTATGGGATTTGGGGATTGTCCAGCTATCAAAGACTAGCTCAGGGCTGCCGGGATCCTCCCAAATCAGTCTTCCCAGTGAAGTCACCCTGTTCTGTTAGTGTGCGTCTGTGAAGCTGCCTCTCATTAATCATCGCCTCCTGCTCCCTTAGCTATTCCAAGTCTGACTGATCCCTTTTCCTCACCAAGCAACCATCTACTTCCATTCTCCAAAATGTTATTTATTTCCCTGAATTCCTTGATTTGGCGGGACCCGTCTTCCCTAACCTAGAGTATATAAATGAGAGCAATGAATTACCCAGGCAACATCAAAGCACGGCCTCCTTTTACATCAAATCGTTAACTTTAAATGCTCCCCAAATTCGTGTTCCAAGACACTGGAGAGAGGTAAGAAGTTCAAAGACCCTGAAACATAAAGCAGAGCTCTACAGCCAGTCATTTAAAAGCCTTTCTCTGAATGTGTGTGTGAGCTCCCAAGGCCACAGCTCACAACTAGATCAGCGTCTTGGCTAGGGAGCCAACCAATGTGCTATGAGTGTGCGAGGGCCCTGTGAGCGGGAGACAAGCAGTGGGCATGAGGTCTCATCCGACAGCTGTCCAAGGCATGTGCTACCTGGCCACTGGCCAGGCGGACTCTTTTTTAGGGTCTTCCTTAGGTTTCCTCCCGTGGTCCTGTGAGCAGCTGTACCTTCTTCTCACAGAGTCACAGTGTGTTAGGTGTGGAGTTGTTGTATGTGGACCCCTGGACCCAAGACCTGATTCAGATCCTGGCTCTGTCACGATGTCCAGCATGAGCTTGGCAAGTGACTTCATCTCTCTGGGGCCCTCATCTGCAAAAAGAGGACTATGCCACAAGGCATAGAGTGGTGAGCCTAGAGTCAGGAAGACCAGAGTTCAAATCAGACACTTCCTAGTTGTGTGACTCTGGGCAAGTCACTTCACTCTGTTTGCCTCAGTTTCTTCATCTGTAAGATGGGGCTCATAATAGCTCCTACCTCCTGAGGCTGTTGCGAGGATCCAGTAAGATCATGATTGTAGAGCCCTTAGCACAGTTCCTGGGACATAGAAAGTGCTACATAAAGTTAGCTATCATCATGATCATCATTATTATTATATCATAAATAAACAAATATTATAAAAGCTAATTTCTTCCAATTGGTTAAATGATATTGAGGAGATACTAACTGTAACTGGTGATGGCTATTGGAAAGAACACAAGACTGGGGCCTTGAGTCAATAGCCCTGGAATGGCATCCCAACCCCTCAGTAAGACACGGAGAACCAGCAGGGCAAATGTAGCCTGGCTCTGTGACTCTAACTCGGCAGTGGGCCTGGGAGCTGAGAAAAGGATCCGCCGAGCTTATAAATGTGCAGTAGGGGACGTTATCCACGATAATTACTGAAGCCGCAGGAGAGATTCCTACCTGGGACTTTGATGATTGGATTCCTTAGTATTGAAGAACCATTGAGGATAATTGGCAGTTTTTCTCTTTTTTCTTTCTCTGTTTTGATGTGTTTCCATTATATCATCCCTTTGAAATAATTTTTGCCTAGTTGAATGTTTAAGGACTGATATCGACTGTATTACTGCATCACTACAAGTACTAGCATGGAGACTGAAAGAAGCGTGGATTTTGTGTCCCCACAACTCTGGTGCCTCACTGACAAATCTTTGTATTTTCCTTTGGTTTGGAACATCCCAGACTGCTTGTCTTTGTGGGAGATCCTCAAGTTCTTCAGGACTATAGAATAGTGTTGGCCTGTTGGCCTAGAAACCCAGAGTCATTGACCAGATATGTTTTAGCGCTTTTTTCTGGGAGCCTCACACTAGGTCAGGACATAACTGCTCCTTCTTTCTTTGGTGTTTCCCTGAGTCTCCTCGTCCCATCATTGGGTATCTTTGGGATTCTACCAGGATTTCTCTTAAAGTGGCGAGAATCCATTGGGAGATTTCAGGTGCCCTTTGCAAATTTACCTAAATAGCTAAGAGATCACCTAGGAGGATTTCGGTGTGTTCATTGTAGAAAGGGACACCTTGGTCCAGATGACAGAGAGAATTGTGACAGGGTACACTCAGTCCAGTTTGGTCTCTCACCTGACTTCCAGTCAACCCCAGGTCTGTAATCCCTAAGGGGAGAACCCCATATCCTCTTGGGTCACTGTGGGGACTAAGCTGTTCTCCAGAGAAGGAGGACTTGATTTTCTTTCCCTTTTAAGTTAGTTGGTGACTCAACCAGGTCTGTAAGTGTGTGGCCAGAGCAAAGGGGAGGACTACTTGGCAAAAAATGGAAAGGGTATAACACCAACCCCCTCCTCCCAGACTCAGACTTAGAGCCAGCTTGAAAGAACCAAGCCACGTTGGGTTGGTTTCTGGGGATGTTGGGAACCTTTGTTCTCAACTTTAGAGCATGCATAGATATTCTGTGCGACCAATTTGGATTCTGAGTGAGAACTGAGCAGGATCCAAAAGGTACCGACTAGAGTGATCATGTTCTCTCTTTCCTTGTGATGCCTGAGGTGAGCATTGCCTCCAGGCGGGGACACAGGTGATATCAAAATGGCAGAGCCTCTTGCCGCTGGCTGCCAGAGCTGACATACGACCATGACTCTGGTGTCTTTTTCTCACCATGTTTGTTCTTTCTCAGGTGACGGTGTGTTGAAAATTGCTGCAACCTTGGGAGCTCTGAATATTTGGGAGAGAAATCCAACAGGGGTCCAGGACCTGGAGTCTAGACCAGAATTTAGAAGCAGCTGAGGCCAATGAGGAGAGACTCCTCACATCTAGCCCCACAGGGGACCACTTGGTATCCATAACACTGGTTTCTGGAGTGATTCCTCTGAGTGATGCCACATTTGAAAATAAACTTCATGGATCAAATGCACACTTTATCTTCAAGCTCACATTCCCTAGGTTCTGACATGTTGGAGGGGAGAATATGGCCTTCATTGGGGGATGAGATATTTGTATTTCCCTTCTCAGTCAACGTTCCTTTGTAAAAGTGAAACAATGTTGATCCGTTAAATGATATTTGGGCACTAATTTCTGTGTCAATCAGTGATATAAGTAAAGGAGCTGCTATCTGGCACTGATGCTAGAGAGAACACAGATGATCTGAGATCACTGGCATTAGTGAAAAACCTCATCCCCTCCCTCACAGGAGGACCCCTAGAACCTTGAGTGAGAATGTAGCTAACCTCGCTCTGAAGGCCTGACATTGGGCTAAGTGGCAGTTGGGAGAAGCCCGTCAGAGCCTGCAGGGGCTACCCAGAATTGTGCCCCATGTCCAGACATGACCTGACTGGGGCAGAGGACAGTAGCACCATCACCTCCCTAGTCTTGGACACCACATTGCTCCTAATGCAGCCCAAGATTGGTCCCATGAGCTTTTTGGATGGCCATCCCCTGCTGTATTGTCGTGCACAAAGTCTTGGATCATTGCCACAGAAGCTGGAACTGCCCCTGACCTGCTGTACTTTTATCTTGTGCCTTAACTCAGATAAGAGCGGGGTCTGTGATCTCAATTTGGGAGCTAACCAGCCAGATCACTAGGCTGCTCCATATGCTCCCAAAGCTCAACACAGGGAGTCTAACCGATGTACTGGGGACCTTCCCTGATTGCGCCTGACCTTTAGAGAATGCCAGGGGTTCACACTGCCAATTCGCCCATCATCCCTCTCTCTCTCCATGGGACCAGCCCAAAGATTCTCTGTCACAGGCTGCGTATGCTAATGGACCCCTCCACCACCCTCTCTGGCATGCTCATCTTTAGGTCAGAGGCAGTGTGGTTCTGCATCTCACTGACATGCAGCTACACTGACAAGATGCTTGGCTGCTTTGAGAAGTTTGGGGTCACTAAAAAGGCTTTGCAAGCTCTCTCTCTCTCTCTCTCTCTCTCTCTCTCTCTGTGTCTTTGTCTCTGTCTGTCTGTCTCTCTGTCTGTCTCTCTCTCCCCCTCCCCCCATTATCAATCTGTACCACCTGCCCAGCACACATGAAACTGGGGATATGAATGAATCTTTTAACCCACTTGTGAGACTTGAACTTTATCCTTATTAAATTTTGCCTTACAGTTTAGGGCCCATTGTCCAAGCTGGTTGTGAGCTGACTGAATCTCGACTCCTATCACTTCCAACTTTGTGACATTGGCAAATTTGTTACATATTGCATAAATGCCTTTAACCAAGTCATTGATAAAAATGCTAACCAAGCCAGGATCAGTCATAGATTCCTGGGGCACTCCACTGAAGACCTTGTTCCAATTTGGCATTGAACCATGAATGATTACCCTGTATATTTAATAACCCAAACTGCCATGAGAACATTTGATTGTGCTGCTTTTTAACTCACTTATTTATTTTTATTCCCCAGAAAGATAACATGAGCTACTTTATTAAAGGTTTCACTAATATCTAGTATCTAGAGCAATCCCCTAAGCAATACCAGTTTTGTAACTCTGGTAAGAAAAGAAATGAGATTAGACAGGCAACAGGCAGACAGGCTGGCAGTAAGCATTTATTAAGTACTTACTGTAAGCCAAGGAGTGCTGGGAGCCGCAAAAGATTAGTCTGACAAAACCTATTTTTGCAGCAGTCGTGGTCTCTCTGTGATTGTAACTTCTTTCTCTAGATGTTCATGAGCCCTCTCTTTGACTACCTGTTCTAGAATCTTTCTAAGAACCAGAGTAGATCAAGCTCACTGCCCTTTATGGTTCTGTATCAAAAAGTGACATAGCTAGGCAGCCCAGTGGCCTGAAGTCAGAAAGACTCATCTTCCTGAGTTCAAATACAGCCTTAGACACTTACTAGCTGTGTGACCCTGGGCAAGTCACTTCATCCTGTTTGCCTCAGTTTCCTCATCTGTAAAATTAACTGGAGAAGGAAATGGTAAAAACACTCCAGTATCTTTGCCAAGAAAACTCCAAATAGGGTCACAAAGAATCAGACATGACTGAAATGACTCAACAACAGCAAACTCAGAAATGGATGGATTTTACCCACAGAAATAACATTAAGGAAGAAGCATAAACATCTGCTTTGCACCTTTGCCCTAGGGACTAGAGGACCTTTCTATCTGACTTCTAGCTGAAACTTTCCTTACGTGTTGTCTCCACCATTAGAATGTGAGATCCTCCAGAGAAGCGGTTATTGGATCTCTCTATTTCTATTGCTATGCTGAGCATAGGGCTTTGCAATCAATCATTCAAAAACCCATTTATTAAAGGCCTTCTATGTTCCAGGCACTGTGCTTAGCACTGGAGGTAGAAAGATAGGCAAAAGATAATCCCTGCCCTCAAGGACCTTACAAGCTCATGGGGAAATTTAAAGTCTGATGAACCTAATAAATGCTTAATAAATGTTTTTCATTTATTCATTAATTCACATTGTAGATTTCCTCCTCTTCTGGTTTTGATCATTGGAGTATTATCTGCTCATCTTCAGTCTTCTTCCTGGCAATTCCCATGGGGTACTGGTCACAACCTCCTTTGCCAATGGCTTATTGTGAGTTGAAATCCTTCTGCTTGGATTCTACAAAATACAATCATTTCACCCACATATCCTTAAATCGGAAGTGCCAGAAATTCTGGATTTTTCACGAGGCAGACAATTTGTTGTCATCCTTATACCATTGAGAGGCCATCAGTTCAGGGTATCCAATGGCTTCTCCTAACAGAATTCATATTAGAATGAAGAGGAGGAAATTATCAACCTTACCATATCACCACCATCATCTTCATTATCATTGCCTTGCCCTTCATCATCACCATCTATTTCACCTTCCTTTAGAACTTTCTGTTGGACACAGGGACATCCCTACAATATCCCATCAGGTATATAACATAAAAATACTGCTTCAATTTTATTTATTGATTTATTTATTGTTTTTTTTTTCTCCCTCCTCTCCCCTCTTCTGAAAATGATAGGCAGTTTGATATAGTTTATATATATGCTACCATGTAAAACATATTTCCATATTTATCACAGTTGTGGAAGAAGAAATAGATCAAAAGATAAAAAAACACAAGAAAGAATAAAGTGAAAATAATAAGCTTCAATATGCATTCAGAATCTATCGGTTCTTTATCCAGATGTGGCTTATTTGCTCTCTTTTTAGAGATGAGGAGTTTGAGCGACAGAGAGCAGGAGTTGCTTGGCCACCATCGCAGGACTCAAACTCAGATCACCTGTCCCCAAGGATGGTGGTATGACCCAGGACAGAATTCAGAGGATGATCATGTGTATTTGTAAAGCTTGTTTAAGAGTGGTTTGTTTAAGCAGAGGTCAGCAGAGGGGAGAGTGAAAGGTTGGTTGAGTCCAGAACATTCGGGGCATTGTATGACACAGGTCACTAGACATAAACTAAAGAACTGAGTTGAAGTTATGGGAATGGGAGCCATTAAAGGGTATGCATGAAAGTGATGTTTAAGATGCAGCCAGTAGGTGGCACTGTTGCACCACAGCCCTGCTCCATCACCCCAAACTAACCTCTATAGAGTCCCGGTCTACAAAGCCCTTTTTGTTTGGGATTTTTTTTGATTCACCGTCTTATCAAAGGACAATGCCTAAGCTTAAGTAACCTCCAGGATATCTCTGGATCTGTACAGTGATTTCCAGGTGTGGCATTTAACAAGGTATAAAATTACCTAGACTGTCAATCAGGCACCTTCTGTGTATCTGGCACTCTGCTATGCCCTGGGGATATAAAGACAAAAGTGAAGACAACCACTTCCCCAGAAGAGCTTAAAATCTAGCTGGAAGAGACAACAGCTACAAAATAGTGAAGGTCATTCTTGGGGGGGAAGGGATTAGTAGCTGGGCCACTAGGAAGAGCCTCATGGCGACATTAGCTACCCAACAAAGCCTTGAAGAAAGCTTGGCATTCTAGGAGGCAGAGATGAGGAGGCAGAGCATTCTATACGTGGGGGACAGCTAGTGTGAATGCCCAGAGACTGGAGGAGGGCTATATGGGAGAAGCAGAGAGAAAGCTGATTGGGCAGGATTGTGCCATATATGAAAGGAAATGATGAATAATGAGGCAGGGAAGGTTGGTTGGGAATCAGGTGGTGAAGAATTTCAGATGCCAAGAAGAGATGTTTATAGTTTATCCTAGAGTAATAAGGAGCCACAAGAATGTACTGAGTAAGAGAGTGATGTAGTCAGACTGATGCTTTAAAAAAAATTCAGTTTGACAGCTGTGTGGAGGATGGATTGGAGAGGGCAGGGAGGGAACTGGGAGCCTGGGTGGATGGTCCAGGCAAGAGGAGATGTGAATTTGAATTAGGGAGGTGGACCTGTGAGTGGAGAGAAGAGAAACCAGTATGAAAGTTGTGGTGAGGGTAGAATCACGAAGGCTTGCAAATAAATTAGATCTGTGGAGGACTAGATAAACTGAGGACAACGGTGAGGTTATAACTGGGATGAAAGAGACGATGGGGGAACCTACAAGAGGAACAGGGATGTTCATATCAGGGGGGTTTGGGGCGAAAGACGGTATTGTGTTTGGGTCATGTTGAGTTTGAGATGTCTGGGAGACAGGTCAGACATGGAAAGCGCCTTAGAAATCACTTTGCCCACCTCCCACATTTTATAGTTGAGCAAACTGTGTCCCAGAGAGAGAACAGGGGTAGCCCACATTCGCAGAGTAACAGGGGCAAAGCTGGGTCTGGTTTCTCCTTGGAGAAGCCTGGTATAACCTTGGATCTTGCATCTGCTCCTCTACTCACCACCTCCCTCCATGACTCAGTTTGTTTTTGTCATTCTTAAGTGTGGATTTTAATTACCTTCCACCCCCACCCCCCAAAAAAAGCCCTGAAAGAAGCAATGAGAGTAGAAAGCAAACTCATGAAGAACAGAGATTTCAATTTAGTCTCAGCTTTGCCACTAATCGCCTCCAAGCACCTGAGTAAGGAACTTCCCCCCTCTACGATTCAGCTTGGGGATAAAAACATCAAGAGCTATCATTCGTAGAGAGATTGACGGCGGCCAATTGTTTCCACCCATTTTCTCATTCGAACCTTAACTTGTGGCAAAGCTAGGAGGTGGGTTCAAGTAAGCACGTCTATATGTCATGCATAGAAAGGTCCATTTTACAGGTGAGAGAATGAAGCCTTTGGAAGGCTAGGACACTTGCCCAGAGACACACAGTGACCAGCTCTGTCAGGGGCAGAATTCAAACCTCAGCAGTAGGTCTCTTGTACCTGATTTCAATGATCTCTCCACTGTATGGTGCACTGAGTCCTTTCTAAGGGTCCCCCGAACTCTTGCATTCTCTTTGGATAAGTTGTGTTCATCTCTTAACCCCAGTTTTCTCCTCCACAAAATGTGAAGCTTGGACTAGTTGATTTCCAAGATCTTTCTTGGCTCTGGTGGTTACTGGATGTTGTGATCTAGTCAAACAACTGGACTCTGGCCAAAGGCAGTGTTTGGGGGGCCTGACATTTGGAAAGACAACTACAGAAATGATGGGGATGGGAAATGAGGTAAAAAACAGCCAATCCCGAATGTGGCCTGTGCTCCCATCCAAGCACAGACCCTTGAACACCATACTGCGATTCAAGGAATGCTTTGGATCGGCATCTACTGGGTGAAGAAATTCAGGAGTCCCTGGTAAGGTTTCCCTTTTACCAGGCCAGCTAAAGGAAATGTTAATTAGAGAAATAACAAAAATTACAACAAGTAACCAGCAGTATATGTAGGTAAGAAACAAGGAAAAAACACACACAGGAGTGCTCTCTCCTATGGATTCTCATGGTACGAATGGAAGAGGAAATATAGGTGGTGAACACACATGACAAAATAACTTGAGGGGGGGAAGAGAATGATGTAAAGAATGGGAATAACTGGGGAAGACACTTGGAAGGGAGAGAGAGACAGAGACAGAGAGAGCAGAGAGAGGGAGGGAGGGGGAGAGAGGGAAAGGGAGAGAAAAGACAGAGAGAGCACACATAGAAACTTCACAGAACCAGGACATATGCATGACTGAAGTACTACATCTCAATTGCGATATTCCTCTGACAGTGAAACTGACTTCTTACCAAGCTATTCATGTGGCTCAGGAGATGCTGTTACCTGGGATGCTGAGCTCTGTGCTGCTGGTGTTCTCTGCCATGATATCTTCTCTACTACACTGTCATCTACAGATTCTTTGCTGAGTTACAACCATTGGTGAATCTATTGGACTGTCCTTCTCCCTTGCCATATAAGCCTCTGATTCTACAGTGAGCTGCAGCATCTTTATATAGCCTTTTCCTATTAGGTGAGTTATCAAAGCTCTTTCATAAGACTACCCATAAGATAGGATAAATTTAGTTCTTTTGTGAGTCAGGCTCATTGTCATGCCAAGCCAGTCAACAAAAGTGCTTAAGCCAAGTCTGTATTTTTGGATTTAGGATAAACTTTTTTTTTCCTGCCTCAGCAGTTACACGCTATCTGCAAATTGTGTTGGGACCAGAAAGTTCCTTTCAATTCCCAAGCTGCCCCTGGCACCTACTTTTAGGCCCTGCAGATTATCTGGCCTTACTTAAACCAGACTGGATGAGTGGGTTGGAGTTGGAAATTCTTGCCCTACCCTCCTGCAGATAGTTTTAAACTAATTTTCTTCCTACATAAAACATTCATTAATTAGATTTCATCAGAGAGTGTCAGAGATGGACTTTATGAGAAAAATCACCCAGTCTAAGTCCGTCGTTGTACAGTTTATTCAAATGAGGAAGCATTTATTAAACTCCTTCTAAGTGCCAGGCACTGTGTTAAGTGTGTTACAAATAGTGTCTCATTTAAGCCCTGTACAAACAAGATTGATACAAGATAAATTGGAAATAATCTCAGAAGGAAGGCACTAAGATTGAAGAGGACAGGAAAAGATTTCTTGCAGAAGGTAGGACTTTACTTGGGAGTTGAAGGAGGCCAGGGCAGCCAGGAGGTAGAGATGAGGAGGGAGAGAATTCCTGGCTTGGGGGACAGCCAGAGCAAATTCCTGGAGGTGGGAAATGGAGGGTCTTGTGTGGGAAAGAAGGGCAACAGAGCTGCAAGAGAGAGGATGTAAGAGGAAGGGAAGGTGTAAGAAGCTGGAGATGTAGGAAGGGCTCAGGTCGTGGAAGGCTTTCTAAGCATTGATTCTGAAGGTGACAGGAAGCCACTGGAGCTTATTGAATGGAGAATCTGCTTTGTAGTAAGTTCAGTTTGGCAGCTGAGTGGAGGAGAGATTGGAGTGAAGAGAGACTTATGGCTGGGAGACCAACGGTTGTAATGTTTGTGATATGGTAATAGACCAGCTATTGTAATAGTCCAGGTGTGAGGTGATGAGATCCTGTGCCAGGGCTATAGCATTGTCAGGGAAGAGTCTGTGTGCGTGCGTGCGTGCATGTGTGGGTGTGTGAGAGAGAGAGAGAGAGAGAGAGAGAGAGAGAGAGAAGAGAGAGAGAGAGAAGAGAGGAGAGGAGAGGAGAAGAGGAGAGAAGAGAAGAGAAGAGAAGAGAAGAGAAGAGAAGAGAAGAGAAGAGAAGAGAAGAGAAGAGAAGAGAAGAGAAGAGAAGAGAAGAGAAAGCAGAGAGGCATACACAGAGAGACACAGAGACAGAGACAGACAGAAAGAGACAGAGAGAGAGAGAAATGGTGCAGAGGTAGTATAATGAGTCTTAGGCACATGCTTAGACCACCTAAGATGGAGGTCCTGATGTAGGAGACACCAGAGACCTGTTTCTAGGAGAAAATGCCCTGCATTAGCCTGTTTATTGGGTGAAACCATCTTCTGTCCATTGGGTGCAAAGCCCAAATTGGCTGTATCTTTAAATCTGCCTGACACATTTCCTCTCTCTGTCTCTATTTCCCCTCCTGTCTGTCTGTCCATCTCTCTCTCTCTCTCTCTCTCTCTCTCTCTCTCTCTCTCTCTCCCTCTCTCTCTCTCTCTCTCTCTCTCTGTTTCTACCTCTTTTTAGTGGTGTCCTGAGGTGAAGGAGTCCCTCACTCACAGCAGGGGAACCATGTGGTAAAGTGGGCAGGGAACGTCTCCTTTCCCCTTAGGTCTGTAACCCCAAGAAGTGGGCTTGGTGTTCTCATCTTGTTTTATTTGTCTTCTTTGGTTCTAGGTAAAAAGAATAGATTCTTGGATCTGTGAGCTTGAGCCATGGGGGGTTTGGATTTGAAAGATGGCGGGTCTAATACTGGGTAGGAACTGACCTAGGCTCTCAATCTAATTTCCTTCTTCTGCCCAGAGAGGTCTTATAGAGGGAATTGTTCCCTCAAGGTGTTTGCGGCAAGGGGTGATGTTTGTATATTTGTTCTGGCTTCACCTTTGAAGAAAATACTCCTTTTAAAAGCAAATCTGATGCAAGTGACTAAAAGCCACTGGGATGCTTGGACCCCTAAAACTGAGGAAACACAATAGTGGGGGGGGGTTGAGAGTAAGAGAACTTGGAGACCCTGGAGGGGTGACATGTAACATGTAGTTCTCAAGCAGCAGAGACCCAATGAAGCTCTGGAACAGGAGAATCAGCAGGATTTGGTGGCTGATTGGATGGGGGTGGGTGGGGGTGGGGTGAGTGAGTGAGGAGCCAAGGATAACACCTGTGCTGCAAGCCTGTGTGAGGGGGAAGCCCCTGAACAGGTAGAGGGAAGTTCAGAAAAGGGGAAGTTTGGTGTGCTAGGCAGGAGATAATGAACTCAGCTTTGGATATAGTGAGTGTAAGATGTCTCCAGGATATTCAGTTCAGAATGTCCAATGAGCAGTTGGAGATATTTGACAGGAGGTCAAGAGAGAGGTCAGGGCTAGATAAGAGGATCTGAGAATCACCAGACAATTGAATGGATTGGATCCAACAGAATCGCCAGATGAGGAAACTGAAGCAGTGACACAGTACCTAGCATCACGGGATTGTGAATTTAGAACAGGATGGGCCTCAGAGACCATCTTATCCAACATCATTGTTCTTAATCCAGTCATCCAGGTGAGGGGCCCAAAAATGCTAGAATTAGAGGTCAGTAGACCTGAGTTCAAATCTTGATTCTACTGCTTATTATCTGTGTGATCTTGGACAAATCACTGCCCTGGACTTCCATTCCTCATCTAAAAGACGAGGGCTTTTCGGGGCCCTTCCAACTCTCTATCTTATCTTATGAACCTTGGTGATGGGAGCAGAGCCAGGAGCCAGCTCAGATTTCATAGGGCAGTCTGAGAACCAAAGCCTGGCAGATACAAAGACCTCATTTACAATTTAGGTTTGATTTCAGAGAACAAAACCTAATTTTATAACATTTCTAATACAGAATGGGCTGCCTTGGGAGCTGGGGAGGTTCTCCATCCTCAGAAGTTTTGCAGCACAAGTCGGGTAATTCTTATTGGGCTTTCCTAATGAGTAAAGACAATGGGAATTCTTTGGATGGGGTCCCTCCCAACTCATTGTGCTTCTGGGAATTTCAGAGTGGGAAGAGTCCTTCAAATCCTTCTCATCTGATTTAGGTCCTCTAACTTCACCACCAATGCTCTGTCCACTACATCACACTTCCCTCTATACCATGATTTTTTATATTTGAAAATACACAAGTGATCAAATGTACATTTCTGCTGGTGTAAACATTTAACACTTTCAAGGAGGGTGTTTGGCTATTGACTTTTGTCCTCGCTGTTGACTATAAGGAGAGGAAAGCATTTCAGGCCCATGCATAGTTCCTCTCTTGATTTTCTTTTGTCTTTATTGTTTTATTTTTTTTAATCTGAAAAAAACTCCATTTGAAAACATCCTTCTAAAATCAGGCCTAAATGTACAAATACAAATGTTCTCTCTTTAGAAAACCTGCAGAACATCATCATAGATGGACAGCAGGGAGTGTGTTTATCATTGAGAGTCTGGCAATGAGGAGTTGGAGTGCCTGATGGTCAAGATGCTCCAGTTATAATTCCTGGGAGGATGGATTCCTCTGCTTCGGCCACTGATACAGGAATAAAATAAATAAGTAATGAAATCCACTTCCTGTTTGGAGAGGTCACATTTTGTATTGGCCAAATCCACTGATTCGATTCAATTTCATGCTTCCATAAATAAACCTGGCACCTTTTAAAACGCTTTTCCATCTGTTTTACAAGGAGAAGTGTATTGTTGAGTACACCTCCGGGAGTCACACCAGTGGGAAAGACTACTTGTAGGGAACACAGCATCACAGCTGGAAGCAGCCCAGGAAAATAATCTTGAGATAGCCTGAGTTCTCAAACAATTGTAACAAAACACTGACATCATCTTTCTTTCCCAGAAGAAAAGGGAGAGAGAGAAAGAGGGAGGGGGGGGAGAGAGAGACAGAGACAGAAAAAGAGAGACAGAAAGAGAGAAAGGAAGAGAGAAGGAGGGAGGAAAGGAAGGAAAGAAGGAAAGGAGGGAAGGAGGAAGGAAGGAAAAAAGAAGGAAGGAATAAAGGAAGAAAGGAAAGAAGGAAAGAAGGGAGGGAGGGAAGGAGGGAAGGAAGAAAGCAAGGAGGAAGAAAGGGAGGGAGGAGGGGGAGGAAGGGAAGGTACATCAAGGAAGAGAGAAAAGAAGGAAGGAGGGAGGGAGGAAAGAAGGGAGGGGTTGGAATGGATGAACTCTATAGTCCCTCACAACTCTGACATTCATGTAAGGGCATTTCCACATCTGACATTCTATGTTTTAAAGTTCCTCCCACATCTGTTGTTCTACATTCTAGAGCACATTCTAAGGTTCCTCCTGATTATTATGCCCTAAGATCTGTTCTGAAGACCCTTTTGGTTCTCACGTTCTATGTACTTAGATCTCTCACAACTGTGATATTCTATATTCTGAGGTGTCTCCTAATTTTATTAGGAGACATTTTATCTGTTAAGGCCCCTCCTCTTTCTGATATTGTATGATCTATTTTCTGAGGTCTTTGCTGTTTATGACATTGTCTATATTTTCTGTTCTAAGATTTCTCCCAGGTCTGCCATTCTATGTTCTAACATCCCTTCTAGCTCTAACCTTCTCTGTTCTGTATTTCTAAGTTCTGTTCTCTGAGATCCTTCCTGCTTCTAGCATTCTCTATCCCAAAGTACATCAATGCTTTGACATTCGACATTTTCCATTCTAAGGTCCTTTTTCTGAGGTTCTTCCTGGTTCTAACATCCTATGTCCTGAGATCTGTTCTATGTTTGCTGTTCCATGGCCCCTCCCAGCTCTGACACACTCAGGTTAGGTTGAGAGACATACAGTAACTGCACTTGACCAGTTGGCCAGCAATCCTCCGGCCCCTTTAATCTACCTCTTGTTCCTGTTCAGACACCAGAACACTTTCATCAGCCTGGGAAGTCTGGCACTCAGGCGAGGCATGCAAAGTGAGGGCTATCCAGGGCAGCACAAGGGCCCCAGGCCAGGGCTCCCAGCATCTCTTTTCTATGAAATCACTTCAACAGAAGTGAAGAATTGGTGAGGGATGCTGCCTTGGCCAGGCAGGATGAGAGGGCCCTGGGGCCTGCCACATTTCTTCCCCCGCCCCCACCTCCTTCTCCACATCTGACTGTGACCCCAGCAGCATTAGCCATTTCTCTGAGTGCTTCCCTGAAGTCTCTGCCCTGTGACAGACATGCTGCACCTGGTTCATGGGCCCCTCCCTCCTGGATTACTAGAATTGATGAATGGCCTCCTGGCTGAGTTACCTCGGTGCTGAGAGGATGCTTCTGGCTTCCTGGAGGAAGACTTGGAAGCCTCCCTAATGAAGCACCCAGAAAGAACTGGACCTTAGATCTTGGAATAGGTCACTGCCAGCCATGTGTCACCCTCTGAGATCCTTTGACCAACTACATTTCATGAAGGTTTGGTGAACAAACCCATATGGTTGAGAGTTTGTACTCAGTGAAATGGAATGCGTGCCCCTGCTCTCAGAGAAGCCTCGTTCCAGCAGGGAAGATATGACATGTTGGCAACATTTATAAGAATACATACAATCGGGAGCTGGAATGACTTCCTTGTAGAGAGGAAGAGCTGAAGCCCAAGGAGGGGAGGGGACAAAGCCACACAGGTAGGAAGCAGCAAAATCAGATTCCAAAGAAGTGGTGGTCCAGTGTTCTTTCCACTGTCCCGCTCTGGCACAGACTGTGTCTTAGTGCTGGAAATGATTATCCAACAACTGACATCAGCCTCCAAATGTTTGTTTCTGTTTCCTAAGGGGAGCGGTCACTTGTCCAAGGAGCAAAAGGTCCCTGTGTCTGGAGGGAAGGGCAATGAAGTCTCTACTCTGGGAGGGTCAGTGGAAGAAACTGAGGGTATTTCACTTGGAGAAAAGTGGCCTCAAGGTAGAACATTGAACAGGGAGCTGTTTTCAGGTGTCTGCAGAGCTGTCCCAAGGAGGAGGATCGAGTCTATGGGGTCCTAAGGGCAGAGACTGGAGCAGTGGAGGGCGGGGAGGGAGTGATTACAAAAGGGCCAATTGAGGATAGGAAGAAGAGCTCCTCATTAAGTGGGGAGACCTCAGCGGGACTATCAGGTGAGAGTCAGATCTTTGAAGGGCTCAAGTGTCAGAGTGACTAAGTACTTCACCTTCATGAGCTGGGCAATATGGTGCCATCCTTCCATTGTCTCAACAAGAGGCTAGAAGAACACAGTCAACCTAAGGTCATGGGTGCAGGTCTGCCCACACAGATCAAAGCAAATTCCTCCACCTCATGGATGTTCCTTGTGGCAGACACAGGAATAGCTGGAGTAAAAACAGGACATGCTTACAGATCCTCGGACAAAATGGACTGGAGTGAGTGATAACAACCCACAACTAAATGTGCATTTGTAGTGAAAGAAAGGAAGCCAACAGGACCTTGACTCCTGAATCTGGTCGTTTCACTCTGTCTCCTTGCTGATGTGAATTAGGAACTCCTGAGGTAGACTCCAGGAGAAGGTGGCATTTGAGCTTGGCTTGGAAGGATGTGCCAATCAATTCTGTCATCTGTAAATGTTAGTCGTCTATCATTTATTAAGCACCTACTATGCACCAGGCACATAGGGGCAGCTAGGTGGTGCAGTGCATAAAGAGCCAGACCTGGGGTCAGGAAGAACTGAGTTCAAATCTGCCTATTAGCTGTGTGATCCTGAGCAAGTCCACTGTAAAATGAACTGGAGAAGCAAGTAGCCAACCACTTCAGTGTCTTTGCCAAGAAAAGTCCAAAGGGGTCACAAAGAGTCAGACACAACTGGAAACGACTGAATAGCCACATCTTCATCTTCATCACTGTTATGTAAAATGTTTTCAAACCTCAAAGTGTCATTTAAATATTAGCTATTAATTTTAAAGTAATAAAAATTATTAATTAAAATTAATTTCAATTGTGAATAATCACATAATTATCGATGAATATCATATAGTTATATTAATATTGTATAAATAACCAGTAACAATAATTACAATGATGATATTATTAATAATAGCTAACATTCGTATGGTACCTACCATGTGCCAAGCACTGTTTGAAGTGTTTTTTAAATATTTTCCTCAATTGATCCTCACAGCAACCCTAGGAAATGGTCCTGTTATTATCTTCATTTTACAGATGAGGAAACTGAGGCAAATAGAACTTAAGGGACTTGCCCAAGGTCACACAGCTAGTAAGAGTCTAAGGCCAGATTTGAACTCAGAGCTTCCTGATTCTAGGCCCAGATATCTATCCATAGCAAACATAGCTTGTTATTATAATTATAATTATTTTTATTTTTATTATAATACATATGGGAGGAATCAGTAGGGTCAGATCCAGGAGTCAATGACTTGAAGCTAGACCAGCCATGTAGCTGTAGCTAATTCCACAGATGGGCAGCCTACACCCTGCTGCAGTCCCCGCAAATAGAACTGAACACCATCATCAGACCTAGAGGAAGGTCCCCCCACATGGAGCGGGCCCCTCTGAAGGGGCCATGGGAACACCTGAGGTTGAATGGGTTCCTTGAGTTAGGCCAGATGGCCATTTGCTTTCTGAGTATTTGGGGAGATGCCATGGATCTGAAGGGGCCGGAGTCGGCAGCTTCCTTCTGAGCTGGCAGTGATTTGATTCACCGTAGCAGGCCTGCGTGGGGTCCTTTACAAACGTCTCACAGCAAGACTCCAAGGTTCATTCTGCAGGAGCTGTTATCCACATTTTACAAACGAGGAAACTGAGGCTGCAGGAAGACTATGTTATCTGCCTGTTGTCACAAGTCTTTGTTAGACTAACCTCTGCTCGCTCCAGACACTGAGTTTATGTGCGGCCCTATTGCCAAATTTTCACAGCTGAAAGTAATGCTTCCCTCTTCACATTTTCTTAGAGAGCTTTTTCTCGATCTCTCCCTTTCCCCATTAAATTCCACCTTGTGGGCATGCCCCCAGCCCCTAATAGGTTGTAATCGACATGAAGAGAGGAGCTTTGTTATTTGTCATCATCGCATCCCCAGCGCCCAGCACAAAGCCTTGCATGCAGCAGGCACTTAATCAATGTGTTCAGGGGACGGAGAGTCACCCGTGGAAATCCACGCCCTGGCTTCATGGGGATTTTCCCAGGACTCACTAGGGCGTTGATGTGGCTGTGCTTTGTAATGATTGACAAGCTTTCTATCATCGGGGGATTTTTGCTTTAATTTTAATAAATGTTGGACTTTGCCCGGCCTCACCAAGGCTGGGATCATGTGATTCCTCTCTCCTCATTGACTGAGATTTCAGGGGCCCCCGGTGTTTATGTTGTCGGTTAGGCTTTGGCTCTCGCTGATGGAGCTCTGACATCGGGCTCATCAGAAAGCCGCTCTCTGGCTCCGTGAATACTTGCAAGTGTTTTTGTTTCTTTGATGCTCTGGATTGTCCCGCTCGATGGACGTGCCAGGGGGCTGAACATCTTTATCTTCCTGTCATTATTAGCTCTTTGGGGCCTGGTTACTTCCTTTCACCTTCTAGATGAGGAGAAAATGTTCTTCCTTTATCACCGTCCTTGCAGAAGGCTCGTCTTCATTGAGTCATGAAAGTCAGGACTCTGGCCTCTTGGCAGCCGCACCGTCCTCCAGCCTCATTTAAAATTCCCTGGGATTTATTAGGAGAACTGTTTTATGAAGGTCTTTCCCTCCCTCCTCATTCCCCTCCTGGAGAGTAATAAAACTACTTCTGAAATACTTTTTTTTCCCCAAGCCTCAAATTATTCCAGTTTAAAACACAGAATATCCAAGCTGGGAAGGACTTTATAGCACAGAAGAGAAGATGTCAGAGCAGGGAAGGACCTTAGAGCATAGAACAGAGAATGTCAGAGCTAGGTGAGGTCTTAGAACACAGATTAAGGAACATCAGACATGGAAGTGACTTTAGAATCTAGAACAGAACATGACAGACCCATGTTCTTTCTTAGAACATAGGACATGCTCTTTATGTTCCCACCAAATCAGATAACTTGGCACCTCCCTGATGATGGGCCATATTCTTCTGCCCTTGGATTTCTGTTCTTTCTATCCTGAGTTTTAAGATGACCCATCCCTCATCTGTGCCTTGTTGACATTCTTCAGGGTCCCCCTCCAATGCTGGCTGGAAGGAATTCTCTCTAGCCTGACCCCACAGAATTTTTTTTTCTTTATCTCCTCCCTGATCAATTATAAACTGCATTAAGTAGGGGCAAGAATTGTCGATTCAGTGAAAAATCACTAAGGACCTGCTCCTCACAGGGTGTAAGACCCCTGCCCTCAAGGAGTGTTCATCATGAGGGTGGTAAAGGTGAATGACTCCAAGATAATTTAAAGCTTGAGCTGGGACCAGAGGTCCCAGGTAGGTTTGCTGTAGGAATCTGCTCCACTTGAGCTGAGCCTTCATTCCAAGAGCCCAAGGGGAAGAGAGAGGACATTCCAAATCTGGAGTTTTATTGAGAAGCTCCCTAACCAACAGGGTGAGGATATCCTAGTTTATCTTAATAGTAAGAGGGAGCCACGGAAGATTCTGAGTAAGGGAGTGACGTGATCAGAGCTGTGCTTTGGAAGAGTCTCTTGGCAGCTGCCTGGAGGATGGATCAAACCAACAGCAGGACAAGAAAGGAGATGGTCTAATGGTCTAGAGGCGATGAGGACCTAAATTGGAGGCAGAGGGGAGGAAGGGCTTACCTTGGGAAAGGAGAGATATAATGGAAGCAGAATAGGTAGAATTTGGCAGCTAAGTGGATGTGAGGGGAGCGGGGTGAGGAAGAAGGAAGAGCTGAGGATTGAAACCAATTTGATTCCATAGATATTGATTAAGTGCCTTCTATGGTCTGGGATCTGGAACTACAAAGACAGAACAGAGCAGATCATATCCTCAAGGAAATTCTGTTCATCCTAATAGGAGCGAATAGCACAAGAAAGTAAATATGAAGGATTTCCAAGTGATGTATGTGATTCCAAGAGGGAGAGAGTGGAAATAAGGAGGGGGAGGGGGAACCAGCAAAGGTCCCAGGTCAGCAGGGAGAATGCAGTCCAAATACCAGGCAGTGTGCAAAGCTTCAGAGGCTAGAGATGGGATGTGGTGCCAGAGGCTGGCCTCATTGGAATGGTGAGTAGGAAAGCGGAAGGAACATGAAATAAGATTGGGGAAGGGAGTTAGAAGCTGGACTGTGGAGAAGCTTTCATAGATATCAGACCAAAGACTTTCATTTGGTCCCTGAGGTAATGTCAGGCCATAGAAGTTTTTGAGGAAGAGGATGATATGATCAGAAGTGTGTCTCTGGAGGACTCTGAGGCCATGAACCTGGGACAACGGGAGAAACAGAGAAGGTAGGAGGAGTGGGTTCAGTTTGCAGGGGAGGGAGGAAGGGGACAAAGGAATTTTGTTGTTGTTCAGTCATTTCATTTGTGTCCACTCTCCATGACCCATTTGAGGTTTTCTTGGCAGAGATCCTGCAGTGGTTTGCCATTTCCTTCTCCAGCTCATTTTACAGATGAGGAAACTGAGGCAAACAGGGAGGAGTGACTTGCCCAGGATCATACAACTAGTAAGATTTGAACTCAAGAAAAAGAGTCTTCCTTACTCTAGGCCTGGCACTCTAACCACTGCCCCACCTAGCTGTTTTCTGCTAAGGAAGAGAGCTAGAAAAAGATGTCTTGTTTGCACCTCCTTCCCCTCTCTCTCTCTCTCTCTCTCTCTCTCTCTCTCTCTCTCTCTCTCCACACACACACACATACACACACACACACACATATATACACAAACACACATATATACACACACATACACGCTCTATCCCAGGGTTCAGTAAAAGGAATAAAACTCCATGTCCAACCCACAAGATAACAAAGGTTTGTTGAATGGATATGTAAATTAACTTAATCCGATGTCTTCCTTTTGCAGAGAGGAAGTGGAGGACCATGGAGGAAAAGCTCTGGGCTCAGGTCACCAAGAAGGTGTGTGACAGAGTCGGGACAAAAATCCAGGCCTTTTCCAGATGCTAGGCTCTCTCTTTCCATCAGACTCCCCAGCCTCTTTGTCTTCTTCCTCTCCCGGGCTCCCCAGATAAAGCAATCACTTTCATTACCTGATACCCACATAGGCCAAGTTTGATGTATTTGATTGGTCTGCCTTTCCTCTGAACTCCCAGCTGCCAGATGTGGGCTCGGGAAGGGGTGGAGATCAGCAGCCCCCTGGGGAACATTCTGTTTCTCTGGAGAGCCGGAAAAGGATTGGATGGAAATAAAGAGAGTTCAGGGAGCATGGGGTGAGTCATGGGTCCTTGAAACCACTCAAGAACCCAGATTGGCCGCCTTTAGACTTTCCCTGAACCCTACCCCTCTTGGTTGGAAGATGGGGATTAATTCATCTTGACCCTTGTGAGGAGATATGTAACCTGGGCCAATGGCTCCAGATGCCTTTTTTATTACCACATCATAAAGCAATATTAAATGATTTCTCAAACCACAGCCAGAACATCTGTTATTGAACATTAGAACTGTGGTTTATCCCCAAATAAGCAAGCTGGCACTCAGCCCTGGCTAAAGTCATTCTTTACCTATGGTGGGAGAAGCCATGGACAGTTCTGTTTTTTAATCTGGCACACAAATTGTTTCACCCTCAAATGGTCTGTAAGGAGATACAGATATTTAGACATGTGTGATCCTGGGCAATAGTTACATTTTCTCTTTCTTCTTGAGATCTGGGGTCCAAGTTGGGAGTGTAGCTGGTAACCAAGATCTAGGAATTATTCCTGCTATCCAGTCCACCGAAACCTTTTTCCTCCCAGGCTGCCTTGACATGTGCTGGGAGAGAGCTGAGTGAGGAAGCTCAGATTAGATGCCCAGCCCCACCCCTATTGGCCATGTGACCTTGTCCAAGACTATCTCTCTTAGACTCCATTTCTGCCTCTGTAAAATGGGTAGGTTTGACTACAGCCTCTAAGGTCCCTCCCAGGTCTGACATTTCATGAGTCTCCATTTCTGTTTTAAGCATAATTATTTACCAAGAGCCTCTGTAACAGTAGCAGTCATCAGGTTGACTGATCAGTCTCTCCACCCCAATAGATGTAAGTAATAAGATGCTATGCCATGATAGCTTACCCAGGGTCAAGGGCTAACACATCTCCAACAATTGAATAAAGACTTTAAGGACAAAACATCCCTGATGAATTTAAACGTCTTGAAAAGTCATTGTATGACTGGGGTGACATTGATCAACAAGTACATTTGGATCGACCAATTGAGGAAACTTAGTTACGTCCCATGATTCAGCTATAAAAGAGTGACCCAGTATAGAACATTAGGGTAATGAGCATCTGGCAGCTCAGTGGCAGAAGACTCCAGCCAAACCACTAAGGAATCACTCAGGATGGGGGTAAAGAAAGGACAGGCAGCTCACCTTCTCCCTTGCTACCCATCCCTGTCTTTGTGAATTTTGGGAGACCAAAGGACTGGGACTTGTCATTGGCATCCTTATAGTGTCTCTGGAACAGTAGAATCCAAAGGGAGCTGAGGACAGGATGGACAAGAGAAAGAAAGCAGGTTGCAGGTACTCCCCCTTCTTTCAGCAGAAGAGCTAAGCTAAGCCTACTGCAAACATCTTGGGGTCTCCAACAAAGGACTAGCTAGGACCTATGAGTCACTACTCTCCTGGTCATGTGGACCCTCACTGCAGCAATGCAGACATTCTATGTCAGGGTAAATGCTTGACCAATGGCTCTCTAGAAAAATAAATGTATGCAAAACACACATTTACACTTAATCTGTATTACTATTTTCTCCATCACTTTCTTAAGTGCAGACAGTCAACAGTAGTACAAATAAATCGAGTAGTACACCTTTGTTTTAGTTGTCCCCCAATCCTGGAATGCCCTCCCTCTTCCTGTCTGCCTCTGGTTACCCCTACCCTGGCTTCCTTCACCACTCTGCTAAAATTCCACCCTCTGCAGGGTCCCCCTTTCCTGATCTCTTGCTGCTAAAGCTTTGCCCTCTGAAAAGATTTTCCCTCTACTCAAATGAAATGATAAATGTAAAGTGCTTGTACTTTACCTGGCACACAGTCGGTACTTAATAAATGCTTGTTTTCTTACCCCACCCCCCACTTGATTAGCCTGTAAACTCTTTGGTTGAGGGCCTTTGTCTTTGTATTCCCAGTACTTAGCACTGTGCCTGGCACACAGTAGGCACTTAATAAATGCTTTATCCCTTATTCCATTTTCAACCCTACTGATGTGTTATGCTTAATCTCATAGTTATAGGGATTATTATTTTTTGGTGAATAGATAAAGAATTTGTAAACCTTATGGCTCTATTTGAAAGGCAGTGTGAAGGATGGTCAGAAAGCTGACCCTGGAACCAGGAAGAACCAAGCTCAATCCAATCTCTGACATGTAGAGGCTGACAGATTCTGAGTAGGTTACTCAAGTTCTAGGTAACTCTCTGGAACTATAAGTAGCAGAGAAAGACCCAACCTGCATTGATGAGGGAGTTTCCTCTTCCAAAAGGGCCCTTATTAAATTCTGGAGACAATAGGGAGCCGCTGGAGTTTATTTTGAGTAGGGGAGTGACATGATCAGACCAGTGTTTTAGGAAAACTAGTGGTTGAATGGATGGAGGACCAGAACGGAGAGAAACTCAAGACAGACAGACCCACAAGAGTCCAGGAGGGAGGTGATGAGAGTCTACACCAAGGTGGAAACAATGTCAGAAGAGAGAAGGGGGCTTATTCAACTGCAGAAGCCACAAAATAGCAGAGGGAAGCAGGGATACCACCCAGGACAGCCTGGATGGTCACTGGATGAGGTCTATCGTGCACGGAGTGGAGGGGAGCAGAGCTCAGCGTGGGAGGCAGTGGGACCAGCCAGACCAGGAGCCGGGCAGAACAGGCCCTAGCATCCTGAATCAGTGAGCTGTGGCAGTTACCAGACTTCTCAACCCACAAACACCAAAGGCAACAGAGAAGGTTAGTGGGAAAAGCTGCGGTGGACAGAGTTCGCAGTTTGGCTACCACCCCAGGGGCAGCGGGGGAGGTGCAGCTACAGAACTACAGCTGCAGTTACTTCCAGCCCCAGGCCCACGTGGTGGGAGGAATTAAGTGGCGGATCAGAGCAGGAGTGAAGAGCCTGCTGAAGATTTGCATCAGGTCTGGGTTGGTGGTTCTTTAGGAAGGAGGAGTGCTGGGGTGGCAGAGCTGGCTATATAAAAATAGCTCTGAAATCAACGGCGCATCCCCTCAAGCTTGGAACAAAGTACTCTTTGCTCTACAAGCTGTCATACCCCAACGAAAAACTCAAGGGTCAATAAGTTGGCTGGGAACATGGCCAGGCAGTGAAAACGCACCCAGATTCAGTCTCAGACTTTGGAATCTTTCTTTGGTGACAAAGAAGACCAAAACATACGGCCTGAAGAAGTCAACAAAGTGCAAGAGCCTACACCAAAAGCCTCCAAGAAAAACATGAACTGGTCTCAGGCCATGAAAGAGCTCAAAAAGGAGTTGGAAAAGCAAGTTAGAGAAGTAGAGGAAAAATTGGGACGAGAAATGAGAATGATGCAAGAAAACCAAGAAAAACAAATCAATGACTTGCTAAAGGAGACCCAAAAAAAAATACTGAAAAAATATTGAAGAAAACAACATTTTAAAAAAATAGACTAACA
This sequence comes from Trichosurus vulpecula, assembly GCF_011100635.1. Lineage (NCBI taxonomy): Eukaryota > Metazoa > Chordata > Mammalia > Diprotodontia > Phalangeridae > Trichosurus > Trichosurus vulpecula. The sequence continues at coordinate 414,298,542 of NC_050575.1, read as the reverse complement.
AATGGCAAAAGAGCTCCAAAAAGTTTTAAAAGCAGATGCGGTTGGACTACCTGAAAGACATGATCAAAAAAAGAGCCTAGATATCATATTTCAAGAAATTATCAAGGAGAACTGCCCTGATATTCTAGAAGCAGAGGGTAAAATAGAAATTGAAAGAATCCACTGATTGCCTCCTGAAAAAGATCCTAAAAAGAAGACTCCTAGGAATATTGTCGCTAAATTCCAGAGCTCCCAGATCAAGGAGAAAATACTGCAAGCAGCCAGAAAGAAACAATTTGAGTATTGTGGAAACCCAATCAGAATAACCCTAGATCTGGCAGCTTCTACATTAAGAGATCGAAGGGCTTGGAATACGATATTCCAGAGGTCAATGGAGCTAGGATTAAAACCAAGAATCATCTACCCAGCAAAACTGAGTATCATGCTCCAAGGCAAAATATGGATTTTCAATAAAATAGAGGACTTTCAAGCTTTCTCAGTGAAAAGACCAGAGCTGAATAGAAAATTGGACTTTCAAACACAACAATCAAGAGAAGCATGAAAAGGGTTTATTTCCGAGGAGGACTGGATGAACTGGCTTGTGTGGAGCCACTTTGTGATCTTCATGATCTTCGTACTGATTTGGAACTTTCTAGAAAGAAATTTTTTCTACATTTTTTTTGTACTACTGTTTTCAGTGAATCTCACCAATATTGAGAGCATCATCTTTCTGCTGGCTACACTAAGAATCCTTTTAGTTTTTCTTTTTTTTCAAAAGATTAATTAAAGTTTTGGGTTCCAAATTCTATCCCCTCCTTCCCTTCTCTCCTCCCTCCCTGAGACTATAAGCAATCAGATATAGATTATACATGTGCAATAAAGATTTCCATATTAGTCATTTTATACAAGAAGACTCAAATAAATTAAATAAATGAAAGAAAATGAAAAAAAGAGGTGTTCCAGAGGTGAAATTGAAAGGCTTTGGCAATGGATTGGAGATGGAATGGGGTGAAAGATGGTGAGGAGCCTGGAATGACTCTTATGTTTGAAACTCAGATGACTCGGAGGATGGAGGTTGGCTAATTGGTTGGTCATTATCCTTTGGGCTTGAAGAGGACCAAAATGCCATCATTATGTTGGAGTCAAGGTATAGTGCATTTGACTGTGGCTGACCAATAGGAACTCAGAAGACTCTACTTCAGGTCAGGCACAGATAGTTCACAAGAACATTTGGAGTGAAGATCACTCTCAATTTGCACATTTCGTGTTTCTTTTGAGCTAACTGCAATTCTGCTTCACTCAGGGAGCACAGCCCCTTCTCTGATGAGGGTATGCCATGAAGGATGTTCCTGTGCCAGTGTCTCCTATGTCATAAGATCAATTCCAAAGTTCTTAGGAGAGACCTAGAGAGTGTCCTTGTATCACTTCTGACCACCATGTGAAGGCTTGCCCCGTGTGAGTTCTCCATAAAATAGTCTTTTAGGCAAGTGTACATTTGACATTCAAACAACATGGCCAGCCCATCAGAGCTGTGCTTTCTGCAGTAGAGTTCGAATGCTTGGCAGTTCAGCTTGAGAAAGGACCTCAGTGTCTAGTGCCTTCTCCTGCCAGGTGATCTTCAGAATCTTCCTAAGATAATTCAAATGGAAGCAATTCTGGTTTCACAGGCAAACAACAATGAGGTCAGCACAACAGCTCCATAGATCTCCAGTTTAGTAGGAAGCCTAATGCTTCTTCTCTCCCACATTTTCCTTCAGAGCCTCCCACATACTGAGCTAGTTCTGGAAATGCATGCCTCGACTTCATCATCTAAGTGTACAACTCTGGAAAATGCACTGCCCAGGTAAGTGAACTTATCCACAGCATTCATAATCTCTCCACTTACTATAACCAATGGTTCCACAAATGGGTGGTGTGATGCTGGCTGGCGGACAACCTGTGTTTTCTTGGTGTTAATTGTCATCCAAAATTAGCACAAGCAGTAGAGAATTGATCCATACTTTGTCACAACTCATCCTCAGAGACTGCATTGAGTGCACAATTATCTGTGAACAAAAAGTCATGCACTAACCCTCCCTCCATTTTAGTCCTGGCTTGTAGCCTTTTCAAGTTAAATAATTTATTATCAGTATGGTAGCTGACCTTGATGCCACATTCATCCTCACTAAAAACCTCTGACAATGTCCCTGAAAACATCATGCTAAAAAGCATGGGAGGAAGCACACAGCCCTGCTTCACTCCATTGGTGACTGGGGAAGTGTGAGAGCATCATCCATTATCCAGAACCTGTGCAAGCATGCTGTTGTGAAATGGGCAGACAATACTGGTGAACTTTTTTGGGCACCAAATTTTGCCATGATCTTCCACAGATCCTCATAACTGATAGTATCAAAGGCTTTGGTCAGATTGACAAATGTTGTATGCAAACCTCTGTTCTGCTCCTGACATTTCTCCTAGAGTATCAGAGAGCATACACCACATTGACCATTTTTCTGCCCTTTCTGAAGCCACACTGGCTTTGGGTAGATGACCATGCTCCAGGGGAAGGATCAGCCTATTAAAGAGAACTCTGGCCAGCAATGACACACACACACACACATACACACACACATACAGAGAGAGAGAGAGAGAGAGAGAGAGAGAGAGAGAGAGAGAGAGAGCCCACTGTGATTGTCACAGGGCAATCTATTTCTATGATGGTGGCACTCTCAACAGTAATGGGGAACTTTGGGGTGGGGAAGGATTCCAGAGAAAGATGAGTTCAGTTTGGGATATGTTGGGTTCAAGATGTCAAATAAGCAGTTAAAGAAGCAAGACCAGAGGTTCACAGAATTTAGGACTAGACAGGTGGGTTTGAGAATCAGCAGCATAGAGATGACAATTGAATCCAAGGGAACTGATGAGATCACCAAATGAAATAATACAAAGGGAGAAGAGAAGAGCAGCCAGGACAGAGCCTTGAGGGATGCCCATGACTTATGATGTGAACTGAAGGAAGAGCCAGCGAAGGAGACTGAGAAAGAGTGGTCAGACAGGTGGGAGGAGAACCAGGTGAGAAGAGGGCATCAAGGAGAAGAGGGTAAGCAACAGTGGCAGTGGCTGAAGAGAGGTCAAGGAGAAGGAAGAGGATTGAGAAAAGGCCATTGGATTAGGCAACTAGAAGATCAAGAGTAACTTTAGAGAGATGATTTTGGTGGAATCATAAGGTCAGAAGCCAGATTAAAGAGCATTAAGAAGAGAATAACAGAAAAGATGCAGAGGCACATACTGTAGATGGCTTTCTCAAGGAGCTTAGTCACAAAAGGGTGGAGAGATATGGAAAGAAAACTAAAGGGGGTGGATGGATCAAGTGAAGGTTTTTCAGGATGGAGGAGACATGGGTATGTTTGTGGCAGTAGGAAAGCAGAAAATAGACAGAGAGAGGTTGAATATATGTGAGGGAGGGGGATGATAGAGGGGACCATTTACTGGAGGAGATAGGATGGAATGGGTTCATTTGTGCATGCAGAAGGGGCAACCCTTGGCAAAGAGAAGAACCACATTTTCATGTGGGACAAGTGAGAAAGAGGAGACAGAGAAAGAAGAGATGAAGAGATATGATACGATGAGGAGAGAAGAGAAAGAGAGAGCGAGAGCGAGAGAGAGAGAGAGAGAGAGAGAGAGAGAGAGAGAGAGAGATTGAGAGAGAGAGAGCCAAAGGGCTTCAATTATTTTTCTGTAAAATGTGAGGCAAAATTTTCAGCTGAGAAGGGAAGGGGAGGGGAGCCACAGGAGGTGAAAAAGTTTGGAAGTTCCCCCAAGGTGAGTAGGGCATTGAGTTAATTAGGGAGGCTAATTTATGGATTGATTAATTTATTCTATTTGGTTTCCTTAGAAGACAAATTTGAACCAGTCGGTTAACAACAATACATTAAGCATTGATTAAGTTCTAAGCAATATACTAAGTTCTAGAGATATGAAGAAAGGCAAAAGCATGGTCCTTGCCCTCAGGGACCTTATAGTCTAATGGGTAAGACAAGATGTAAAGAGATAGATACAGATGAGCTATTCACAAAGAAGATGGAAGTTGTGAAGCAAGAACCCTTGCTCTCAAGGAGCTTATACTCTTCTGGATAATAGCATCCTCTTCCACGTGACCTTTATTTTATCTACAGGCTTGCTTGGCCTCTGAGATGGACAGGAAAGGAATGTGTGCTAAATTCTTCTGTTTGTATCAGTTACCTCCTTAGCAAATTTCAAATGTGGGATCAGATGGTCTCTGAGGTCCCTCCCAGCTCTGACATGCCATGGGTCCATACTGCATGATTCTTGTCTCACTTTGTCTCCTGCATACAGTAGGTACTCGATATATGCTTGTCAGGGTGGTTCTGGTGAGAGGATGGGAGGTACAAATCAGAAATGGCTTTTCTTCTTTCTCCAGCCTCCATCCTTGGTACTTCTCAATTTATCAATGATAAAGAATTGTGTTGGTAAGCAAAATGGGCTCCTTAGCACTTAGTTCAACAAGTGCCCTTGAAGAGTTTGGCTTTTGTTTGCTTTGAGTAATTCAGTGTATTTCATTGAGTCTTACTAAGTGCTAAGCCCCAGGTCCAAATCCCTATTAGGTGTAAAACCTATGTGGGTGTGGATTGGCGACTAAGGTGGGGTCCAAGGTGGTGCTAACTCCAGGGAGGGCTTAGTTTACAAGTCCGGGACAGCAGAGGCTCTTAGACCACGTGGGTTTAAGTCCCCTCTTTGTGACGATTCTAGGTCATGTGGGTGAGTCGCATATGTGACTCACCCCTGACCCTGAAAAAGATATAAAACCAAGGGTTGGCTGTCTTTTCTTTGGAGCTTTCACCCACAGCCATGGTGGCGTGCATGACTCTGGGCCAGCCCTTGTTCTGAGCTCCCGGGCTGAACCTAGATGTTGGTAACTATGAATCTGTATTTGGTCTGTCTGTTGATGTTTGTAATTCGTTTGTAATTTGCTCTGAAGTTCAGGGTGCTGGCTTTTTCCCCTGAACTAAGTGAATGTTATTTGAATGCTGAATTAAAGTAAGCTTGTCAACCCCTTCACCTTGCTTTCCTTAGTTAAGCAGATCAAAAGAACCTGTGCTGTTGGCAGTTCTCTGGGTGCTGGCTGTGAGTGGATCTTACACCCCCACAGAAGCTGCTAGCCGGATTGTTAAAACAAGAATCTGTTCACTCTGCAGAGGCAAACTTTAAGATGTGGAGCTGGGAGGAATCTTGGAGAACACCCAGTCCAGTCCCCTCATTTTACACATGGGGAAACTGAGACCCAGGGAAGGGGAGGGACTTGCCCAGGGTCACGCAGAATATAAGCTCCTTGAGAGAAGGGTGTGTTTCACTTTTGTCTCTCTATCTCCAGTACCCAGAGCAGTGCATGGCACAGACCAGGCTTGTTCAATGATTGATTGACCGATGTCTCTGACCCCCAACCCTGAGGCTGGTTGCCCATATTGAACAGTGATTCAAATTCAAAGGAGCAGGAAAATAAACCATTCTCCTCTTTCTGATGCTGATGATCTGGGCTGACCTTTTTTTTTAAATTTTATTAATGTGTTTTATTTTTATATTACAAACGCAGATTACTCCTACTTCCTGAGAAGCCTCTTGTAACAAAGTACTGATCTTCACTTTCAGACCCAGCCCTGAAAGAAAATCTGGCTACAAGGGACATGCGGCTGCCTTCTGGAAGAAAAGATCCTATGTACGTGGTATTTGGTATCTCATGGACTCCTTGCAATTGTCAGCAAACATTTATTAAGCACCTACTGTGTGCTAGATGCTGCGCTAATAGCTACGGGTACAAATAAGAAAAAAGAAAGACAGTCCCTCCCCTCAAGAAGCTCCCAGTCTAAGAGGGAAAACATAAAGGGGAACTGAGAAGTGGGGGGAGGGGGAAGAGTCACTGATGGAAGCGGAGGCATCAGGAGGGAGAGGAGAGAGAAGAGGGAGGCTTCTCAGTAGAGGGAGCAGAGAAGGAGCTAAGCATTAAAGCTGACTCAGTTTCCCTGAGGAGGAGATTTCAGATGATAAGTTCATCCAGGAGGAAGAAGATATTTGGAGGTCAAAGCTAAGCAGAGCCGGGCATAGGGAGAAGGCCAGGGACGGAGATAGAGACAGTGGAAGAGACAGAGACAGAGAAGGGAGTAGGGACAGAGACAGAAACAGAGCTAGGGACAGGGGTAGGGACAAGGACAGGGACAGGGATAAAGACAGGTGCAAGGATATGGACATGAACCTGACTCTCCTCTCTCCGGGTCCAGCTCTCAGTACGGCGATAAATAACTCAATAGCAAGAGAACCTGGGTTCAAATCCTACCTCTGACTATCCCAGGTGACTTAAGTCAAAGCCGCTGAATTTCCCCGTGCCTCAGTTTCCTTACCTGTCAAAGGAGGGACTTGGCCTCAGACGGTCTTCCAGGTGCTTGTTTGCTTTACATCTGCGGCCCAGTGAGCCTCAGGAATAGTGTGAGCCGTCCATCAGAGAGGTCTGGGCAGAGTGCTACGATGGAATGAAGAAAGAAGGGAACGGCACCAGGGGAAGGGCTCTGCCTGGGATCGGGGTTCAGATCCTACTTTTTCCACTAACGGTCTGTATGACCTTGGACAAGTCCCCTCATATGTGGGCTTCCATGTTCTCTGTTTCAAAACCCAGTGCCTTCTCTGAGCCCCGCTTCATGCACATGTCTTCCTTAGGCTTTATTCCCCATTTATCCTGTTTGCACCTTGTTCCCACCAGGTTGTTTGAAGGTCATCTCCGCCATGAGACTGTGAGGTCCTCAAGAGCGGGGGTCATTGTTGCCTTTCCTTATTTCCTCGGGGCTTAGTACTGAATCTGTAGGTGCCTAATAAGTGCTTATTAATAGCTAGCATTTAGTACTGAATCTGTAGGTGCCTAATGAGTGCTTATTAATAGCTAGCATTTAGTACTGAATCTGTAGGTGCCTAATAAGTGCTTATTAATAGCTAGCATTTAGTACTGAATCTGTAGGTGCCTAATGAGTGCTTATTAATAGCTAGCATTTAGTACTGAATCTGTAGGTGCCTAATGAGTGCTTATTAATAGCTAGCATTTAGTACTGAATCTGTAGGTGCCTAATAAGTGCTTATTAATAGCTAGCATTTAGTACTGAATCTGTAGGTGCCTAATGAGTGCTTGTTAACAACTAGCATTTAGTAATGAATCTGTAGGTGCCTAATAAGTGTTTGTTAATGGCTATCATTTAGTACTGAATCTGTAGGTGCCTAATAAGTGCTTGTTAATAGCTAGCATTTATAAAGCACGCTAAAGTTTGCCAAGAACATTCCAAATACTATCTCACTGTATCCTCCCAACAACAACCCTGGGAGGTAGATGCTGTTGATTATCCTCATTTTACAGATGAGGAAACCAAGGCAGACAGAGTGAAGCAGACTTGTCCAAGGTCACGTGGCTGGTAAATATGGGAAGCCTGATTTGAACCCAGGTCCTCCTTACTCCAGATCTAGGGATCTGACCACCCAGACACTGAGGGTACCACCCACCTGCTTATTGTCTGATAACATGCCAGATCTCCCGTGAACTGAGGGTCAAAGGGAAGAAGTGGCTCACCTAAGGTCACAAGATAAAGGAGGGTTTGTTAGATTGGATTGGGGCAAATCGAATAGAATTAAATGGTTGGACCAATAAAATGAGGATTAAGATCCTTCCTTTGCCCCTCACTTGTGCAGCCCTGGGCAGGTCCTCTCCTGTCACTGGGCCTCAGTTGTCCCATCTGTAGAATAGATGACTTAGACTGGAGGACCTCTGAAATCCCTCCCAGCCCTGACCGTCTCTATTCTATGATCTAGAACCACCCCCCCAGATCTAGCATCCTAACCCCTCCTCTTGCTACAATTTTGTGGGCTCCCTTCCTCCAGATCCAGAGCCTTTCCTTCCCAGGAGGTTAGGGCCTCAGGTGATCAGTTGTTTTGGCTGATGAAATCCATAAAACAGTTAAAAATGCCTGCCTGCCCTCAGGTATAGAGTAGGGGAGGGGACAGAGGGACCCCCCCACCACCATGGCATGGGCCCAACAAAAGGCCAAGGAGCTCTGAGTCACCCTGCTTCACGGACTATCTGCCCACATATGTTAATTTGGTTGTTGTATCTTTGGATAACTCTGACGGGTTGCATCTGCTGTTTGCCGGCCAGCATCCCGGTAACCAGCTGCTGACACGTCACAGTCTCTCACTTCAGAGAAGACTTTGAGAGACCAAGTATTGATCGGTGGGTGTATGAGCATCCCATGTGCCACAAAATTATGGGAGACGTAAAGACGTGGCTGTGGCTCTGTGCGTGCGTGTGTGTGTGTGTGTATGTGTGTGTGTGTGTGTGTGACAGACAGGCAGGCAGATGGCATCTCTCTGCTTCCCAACTTGTCCATGGGCCCCCTGAGTGCAGAGATTGTGGCTCAGACAGCTCTGTCTCCCCCAGTGCCTAACTCAGGGCCCTACACCCACTGGGGACACCATAATAACTCAGAGGATAGCTTGGTTATCAACTGGGTCACTGCACAGGCAGTCTCCTATTTCCTTGGATTGGATGGTGGCCAGTGGCCAGATGAACCCCTCCCTCAGACACCCTTGGCAAAAACAGGTTATTAAAGCCATAAACTGTGAATTCATGAATAACTGATGTGGACACCAATAAATCTGTGCCTGAGCTGAAAGATGTTATTTTTGGGAATAGACTTGATTCCTATGGGATTTGCAGAGATAAATGCCTTCCATCATATCCTCACTCTTGTCCACCCTCACTCAGAAGAGACTGGGTGTGCCAATCAGATAGAGATGTGCTTGATAGCTTCTCCCCTCTTTCTGCCCCGCCCCCTCTCCTGGGGTCTGACTTCTCACTTCCCAGAAATTGTTAGTTCCAAAAGTCTCATTTTCACTATTGTTGTGGTCAAAATCAGCCCTGTCCTCGTTAGAGAGAATAAAATGACGCGGGTTCCCCATGATTCTGGAACCTTCCAGGAAGAGAGTGCTGGACACAGAGCATGGGAGTGGAAAGTTGGAGTCATGTCGTACTCAGACTATTTACCTAAGAACACTCCTGTCTTTAAAATACTCGGCCCTAGAACTGAAAAGACAAGGAATGATCTTCTCCTCAGGCATCCTCCAGGTAGGTGTATACCCCAAAGACAGAAAGTCTCATTAATACTAAACGTTCCTTGCATCACTTTGATTCTGAAAAAAGTGGGTGTCCCTTGCTTAGGAGATAGTTGAGCAAACTGTGGCATGTGAACATATAAGAATATCGTTGTGCCATAAAGATGGCAAAAAGGAGGGAAGATTTGGATGAACTGATGCCATGTCAAATAGGCAGATTGTACACAATGATCACAGTCAGGCAAATGAAAACAATGCTACAAAATAGCAAGACTCCCATCAGCCATAGTGTCTCATCAAATGAGATGATATTTGTAAAGGTGCCTGGCATACAGCATGCATGTAATAAGTCTTTGCTCCCTCCCCCTTCCCATTATCATTCCTGGTAGATAGATGAAAAACCCCAATTCCCTCCTCTCAGTACAGATGTGGGGGACTATGGATGCAGAGGACTGCATATTGTCCGACATAGTTATGGTACCAGTTGGTTTTGATGACTAGATCCCCTTGCTACCAGGGTGGGGTTTATTAGGGGCACATAGAAAGAACCAACCATGATGCAAAAACAGACGGCCTGAAAAGAACATTTTAAAAAAAATTAAAGAAAGGTGTTGGGGCTGACAGGTCTGAAGCTCCTGGGCTTTATTGAGCAGAGCAGAAACAATGTACATGAGATACTTTCATTTACAGGGGGAGCCAGAAGGATCCTTACAGGCCATTAAGTCCAGCTGCCTCATTTTACAGATGGAGAAACTGAGGCCATGATAAGTTAAGTGACTTGCCCAGGGTCACACAGGTAATGTACGCTATCTCTTGAAATACCCCCAACTGCCCTGGGAGAGAGAATGAGAGAGAGAGAGAGACAGAGAGAGAGAGACAGAGAGACAGAGAGAGACAGAGAGAGAGAAACAGAGACAGAGAGAGAGAGACAGAGAGACACAGAGAGAGAGAGACAGAGGGAGACAGAGAGAGAGATTGAGAGAGCGAGCAGACTAACATCTCCCACATCTAGAACATGTCAAGGTTTGCTACACACTTTCCTTACCACATCCTTGGCTGGAGGCTGTCATTTAATGATTACTATTCCCATTTTATAAATGAGGAAACTGAGACTCCATGTAGAATAGAGACATTATCACTTTGGCAGGACTTAGGAGACAATGGTTCTAAATTTCAGCTCTGGATCTAATTTGTTTTATGACCTTGGACAAGTAATTTTCTTTGAACCTCAAATGAGGTGGTTGGGTCTCTGAGATGCTTTTCAGTCCTGACATCACTTTTTCTCTTTTCTAAGAGAAGAGAGAGTCCCTCTCAACTCTAACACAGCACGTTCTAAGGTGCCTCCCAGCTCTTCCATTCTAGGTTCTGGGATCTTCCCCAGCTCCGGTACCCTACGCTCTCTGATCTAAGGTCTACTCAAGCTCTGAGATTCTGTGATTCTGTTGTCTGCCCAGCTTCACAAAGCAAATGATGGAATCAGGATTAAATTAAAATTCTAAGGACTTCTGACTCATTCATACATTCAAGAAAACATTATGTACCACATCCTGCAGCAAGTTCTGCTAAGCACTAGTAGAGATATAAAGTTTAGAGAGGACAGGCATCTGCCCTCGGGCAGCTTCCAGTCTAATAGTAGCCTAAGACTAGATCTCTGTAATGTCCAATATTATGGAAACACTGAAAAGTCTGAGGAGCAAGGTGGAAATTAAGCACCCTAGGTCCAGAGCTCTGCCCCCTGTACCACACTGCCCCCAAGCATGTCCTCCGTCACCAGATCAGTGATAAAGATAACCAAGCCTCCCTAAGATCCCATGCCAATGGTCCCCAAGATGACCAAGCCTCCCTAAGATTCCATGCCAATGGTTCCTAAGATGACTGAACTGTCCTAAGACCCCAGGCCAGTGGTCCCCAAGATGACCAAGTCTCCCTAAGATCCCACGCCAATGGTTCACAAGATGACCGAGCTGTCCTAAGACCCCAGGCCAGTAGTCCCCAAGATGACCAAGCCTCCCTAAGATCCTATGCCAATGGTTCCCAAGATGACTAAGCTGTCCTAAGACCCCATGCCAATGGTTCCCAAGATGACTGAGCTGTCCTAAGATCCCATGCCAATGGGCCCCAAGATGACTGAGCTGTCCTAAGACCCCAGGCCAGTGGTCCCCAATTTCCTCGACTATAAGAATCCATCATTATGATTTTTTATTTTCCCCAAAATGAAAGTCCTTGCACTATTCATCTCAGCAATTTGAAATAATTCATGAATCCAAACAGCTCCTGGGAATTCAGCAATGTTTGAAAATGAATGTGCATCATTTATCAATCTCTACAGCAGTTACAAATGTTTGGAACACAGTCCAAGATTGACACGGGGGCCTGGTTATTTATTCTGTCCTCTGCTTTATAATTCCTTCTGTGGAGTCAGGCCAAATATTTCATAGGCAATAAATAAACATGACAACGGATCAGGCCTGGTGCCTGTGTGGGTTCATGCATTCACCACACACTGGGAACCACTGTTCTGGGCACAGCAGACAAGCCCACTCTAGGCAGGCATGGAGGCTCCACAAGCAGATTTCAAAGGCTGGGGC